>NW_027280975.1:0-85000 GCF_046629955.1 Centroberyx affinis
TAAACTATTAAATAATGTATAAATTAATACCTTAGTTAACATGAACACCATTAGTAAATTACACGTTAACTGTTAATTGAGGGTTAATGCTTATTAAGCATTAACTAACCCTTATTAAGCATTAACTAACCTTATTAAGCATTAACTAACCCTTATTAAGCATTAACTAACCCTTAACTTAGTGACCCTTATTGTAAAGTGTTACCAGGATGGGACATTTCATCTTTAGTAACTTTTCATGTTAGTAAAACATACTCTTTCCCTTACTTAACGTGTTGAAATTGTCAGCAGCATGTTTATATAACACCACAGTTATTGTATTATTTTTTATTGGTTTAATATTCTATTATTTCTCCCTGACTGAATCCTATTACTTCTGCTGCTGCAACAACCTCCACGGATCAAAAAAGTTTCATCTTATCTTATGTTACCTTATCTTATCTGATTTTATCTTGTTTTATTTGGTCTCATTTTCTCGTCTTATCTTCTTTTATTATCTTATCTTATCTTGTATTATCTTACCTTATCTTATTTCATCTATTTTTCTCTTGTTTTATCTTACCTTATATTATCAAGTGTATTATTATTTTGTCTTATATTATCTTATTTTACCATATCACTTTTTATCTTACCTTATACTGTTATCTTACCTTATCTTATCTCATTTTATCTTATCTTATATTATCTTACCTTACCTTATTTTAACTTATCTTACCTTATCTCATTTTACGTCATTTCACTTCATCTTATCTTACATTATCTTAACTTATCTCACCTTACCTTATCTTACCTTATTTTAACTTCTTACCTTATCTCATTTTATCTTATATTATCTTCCCGTACCTTATTTTACCTTATTTTAACTTATCTTATCTTACCTTATCTTATCTAATTTTATCTTATCATTATCACATCTTACCTTACGTTATTTCACTTCATCTTATCTTACATTATCTTAACTTATCTTATCTCATCTTCCCTTATCTTATCCTCTACACATTGCACCAGGAGGCGGTCCTTGGGGCAGATCAGGATGATTGACAGCTCCTTCCTCTCTTTATATCGGCCCCTGCGATCTGCTGCCACATCAGCAGGGCAGAGCGAGGCTGATTTTCTCTGACAGCAGTTTATTGCGTGTCCCCGCCGGCGGTAAGGGAGAATGCCACGGCGCCCAGAATAGGCCGCTCTGTCACGGATACACAGCAGCTGCTCGCCCAGGAAGGCACATAGCGCTCCCGTTACTATTCTGAAGTCTGAGCGTCTCTTTAACGAGGACGGCTTCTCCAATTAATACTGAGATATTGATTGCTGAACGTATATCTGTACGGTGACATGTAAAGACGAGGGTCAGACCGATAGATCGGTTTGCCGGCCAGTCATGTCATCCACCTCTGATATGATGGAGGCTCCTGTTTTTACAAGTTTATTTTCTAATTTCACTATATACAGTATATTCATTTTTCACCTTTACTTTCTATGCTTTCTATGCTTTTTTCATGTATGTACAATGTACTCTATACAGCTACTTAGACAGTCTGTAAAACCTGCAGCAAAATTTTGTTTTCTTTACCCATTTTCTTTATTCTTATTTGTTCAATAATGTTCTCTGTAAGTTCATTTTTCATTTAAAGACAGTAATTATCCCAGAGTCTCCCTGCCATCGAATAGCTGTGGTGGGTCATGCTGCCTTAAAGAGCTTCTAACCTTAAAAAAATTTATTAATCTGTGTTTCAATGGAGAGTTTTAGTGTCCCATGATGGTCTAAAAGCTTTTCCACCTTGACAAGAAGAAAAATTCAGGGAAAACTGTGAATATTTGGAATTAAAATGGTCAAATTTTGAATACTGGCACAAAGTATTGGCCAGTCTAAAAATATCGGTATTGGCCTTCTAAAACCTACAGTATATGTCCTGTTGTCAGGTACTGTACAACTTAAATTGTCCCTGCAAGACAACTTTCTCGTACCTTTATTGTACTTTGAATTCAGAGATTCTGCTTCTGATTCTCCTTTCTAATCTTGTCTGACCATAGCTTCACTCATATTGCCTGCAGCGATGGGTCGGGTGTGTTTGATTACCGTTCAAACTCCTGTGAGTTCAGAGAAATGTCTTTTTCTGTCTCTCATCTGACCAGCTGAAAATCCCACAGTAGGTCTACTACTACTATTATAAAGTCTGTCTGTCTCTTAAACAAGGACAGTCTCTTCAGTTAACAGTAGCATCTCAATTGTTGTACCTCTCTAACGGGTGCTGAAGATGAGTTAACAGAGACCCATGTTCACCTGTGTTGCTTTTGACATAAAGCAGTGATTCTCAACCTTTTTCATATCAAGGACCCCAAAAGTAGTCCACATTAGAGCTACGGACCCCCATTTGATGAGATTTTGTCTCTCTGACCCAAATCTGAATATATTTGTATTGTTAGATATGATTTTGTCCAGGTCTCCTTACCCCTCCTTGTCCAATTCCATGACTGTCTGTATTATAGGTAGAGAGATAACAGTGAAACTATGATCAAAACAGTCATTCCTCTACATTCTCTAATTGTTAACTTCTTGTAAATGAAATAATGCTGAAGTTTAACAATTCATCATTTTGCTGGGGACCCCCTGGAACCCCCTCAAGGACCCCATGTTGAGAACCACTGACGTAAAGGACCAAAAAAGACTTGGATCTTCCAAATTACAGCTACCAATGTGCTGAACCTGGCACTTTGTCTCTAAAAATGTGTCCATGTCTACCTTCACTTCACTTCACTGCAGAGTGGAGCGGGGTGTTTCAGATTACCAATAAAACTCTTCAGAGAAATTGTTTTTATGCATTTCATCTGACCCGCCTGGGGTCGTTCGCAATTTGGACGAAAGTGTGCACTCTCAAAGTAACGAGGACGGTTTCCATAAATTGCCATCATTACAGAGCAGAGGGCCCTTAAGTGTTGAACCTAAACTTACCTCCCCTCCCCATCCTCCTCCCCATCTCTCACTGCACCCACCATCTGATGAACTGAGTCAGGGTTCATTTGAGTTAAGATCTGTCTCTTTCTGCTTGGCACAGATAGCACACAGGCAGAGTTTGTATCGCCTGAGGGAATAAATCCATCCTACTTTTGAGAGTTAACTTAATTATGCTCCAATTCCTCATAAACCGCAACCTGGACCTAGATCTGATAATCCCGGGCGGAGCTGCACTACCGTGGAATGCAATATCTGCTTTTTGCTTTGAATGGATTGATTTATTGGTGGATTGAGTGTTTGATGTTTTTAAGCCGTTTCCACTGTCAAGTATTGTTATTGAACTTCCATCACAATTGCATATCGCCAGGGTTCAGACACAGGTCTGGAAAGTCCCAAAAATCCCAAAAGTTTGGAAATTGGACAAAAAGCTTGGAAAAGTATGGAAAAATATTGTTGTACCCTCCTAATATATACATATACCTACACATTTTCGGTGGTTTTAGAGCCCCATCATCACACATACTGTTTCTCTGAAGAGTCATCTTCATGTATAATGTGATATGACATAGTCAGTGGGAGCAAGATGACTAGCGGCGAAATTCAAGTCTGGAAAAAGTATGGAATTTTGAAATTGAAACTGTGTAGGAACCCTGTATAGCTGTAGAAAAGATGTGAAGGTGTGGTACCTACACTTTTGGTGATTTTCATGTTTTAATTTCACCTGAAGGATTACATGCTCCTCTATGGGCTGAGAAAATCCTACGAACCTTGGCCTTATGAAACCCTTTCACAATCCATTGGATAAACTCAAAAATACATGACCGGCATGCTAAAAAGAACTCTGCTTTTCGTGACATTTTACAGTTATGAGACTTTTATCCAACAATAGTTGCATCTTAACAACAGTAATCCTGTTAATTTACCTGATAGATGACGACGCGGAACTTGTTGCGGGTGAGCAGCTCGTCCTGCGTGGTTTCCACCTTCTTGACGCGAACGTTTTGCTTCTCGACGCGCGTCCGGACCTCCTTGACGTTGGCGCTGACCTTGCGGGTCTTCTGCAGGAGCTTCTCCACCGTGCCGCTGGTGGTGGTGTGGTCCTTGGCCAGCTTCAGCACGTCTCCCTGGATGGTCTTGATGTTGGTCTCCAGCTCCAGCTGACGCTCCTCCATGCGCTGCTGGCAGGACTGGACGTTGTCGATGATGCCGGCCACGCGCTCCAGCAGCGACAGGATGGTCAGGGCGCTGATGGGGTTCCCGGCCTCGTCCTCCACCCCGACGATCTCCAGCTTCTCCTGGACGCCCGCCGTGCGATACTTGTGCTGATCCATTGCTCTTGTTTCGATGAAGGGGGTCTTAAATCAGATCACCTAAAATCACCTTAAGATTGACGTCTTGAAGCTGGCCTGGAAGTTGGCGATTTGCGGTTGAATTTGGGAGCGGGGACCGGGACCGTCGGGGGTTGCCAGCTGAGAGACCAGAGAGGCGACGCCCAACCACTGTGACCCAAACTCAGGTCTGGGGAAAGGAGAGAGGGGAAACTCCACCTACCCCTTTTAAAAAAGTCTACGAGATCCAAAGGGAACCTGTTCTCAGCCTTCATCGAGAGGGGGGGAGGAGGAGGAGGAGGAGGGGGCACTAGGCTCAAAGGGGAGCGGCGATGCTAACATGAACCACACAGCTAAAAATACTCTTCTTTGTAAGGTGACACTCGGACATTTTGGGAAGATGCAAAGCAGGGGATGATGGAAATCCCCATCCCAGCCCCGCTTCACTTTGTTAGACCCATAACTGATCGATTCATAATTTTCCGTTCAGTGAGCAGCGTAATTATTTGCACATATGTTCATGCTGGCAGCTGCGAATCTTGTACATCAACAGCGGCTTAAGAGTCATTCTTAAAACCCGCGGTGACAGATGCAGAGGAGCCACAGTTGTCCGGCCTGATTACACAGCGTTGGAATGTTTTCGGGGGGATTAAACATTGCGGCGCTGCCCTTCTTGCTTTCCCCTGCTGTAGCAGAGTCCAAACATTGACTGGGAGTGAGATCAGAAACCTTTTATAAGACTGACAAAGCTGGAGCTCAAGAAGTGTCAAAGTGCCACTATTTCTGCACTCACTTATCCGAACAGGCGTTGGATCGAAGGATTTATGTATTTCGAGTGTTACTTATGTGGGAGCGTATCTATGTTCCCAAGGTCCTATGTTCCTAGGGTCCTATGTTCCCCAGATTTATATGGCACATAATGGGAACATGACAAAGGGTCCTATGTTCCCAGGGTCCTATCTTTAACCCTAACCCAAATCCTAACTAACCATATTAAGCAAATACAGAGCTGGGGAACATCTTTTTCAGGTTCCCATTATGTGCCATATAAATCTGGGGAACATAGGACCCTGGGAACATAGGAATGACTCCACTTAGGGACTAGATGTTCAACAAGTGTGTCTCGATTGACTTTACATGCTGCGTGCAACAGAGTGATAAATCGTAGATCATTAGGCCCACAGTTTGTCAATGCTGCGTCCAAATTCACGAACACGCTTTGTCATCTGTCGTTATTAGCATATGCTGTGTTGAGATCGACCTCCGATTACTTAACATACTGTATGCTTAAGCGTTAGCATGCAGAGCTAAATAGATTTGGAGATTTTGGTGCCAATCCTCTCGTCACGTTGGGTAAGGAGGCCAATGGGACAAACTCCCAAAGAGTCGGTGTAGACCTTTAAGATTGTCACTTTTTGCAATGCAGTTGGCTCAGACTGCAGAGGACCAATCCCTCCTCATCTTGCCCCCTCCCCTCTACACACACACACACACACACACACACACACACACCCCAGACCAGGTTCCCATTCCTCTCATCCTCTGGCTGTCACCCACTGCAAAATAACATATCCATCTTAACAAGTCAGTTAATGTAATACTGAACAGTTACTCTGTACTGGCTGTATGGGCACTTATTTTTTTTTACCTATTTATACTTTGTTTATACCTTTCGCACTCATGTACAGTACAGCTTTTTTTTTACGCACCCGCTGCAATATTCGTCAAACTATTGGATTTACAGATAGTGAAAAGTATTTTTCACTTTTCAATCGGTGCTGGTATAAAGGAAATCATCTTGTACTACCGCACATGATAGAATGCAGCTCCTGTGTTTTATTAATTATCCCACACCAGAAGAAAGCATTGTTCCGCCTCACACAGGACAGGAGGCTTCATCGGGCCACGACAGGATTTAGTCATGATTATGGATGTTTTTTGCAGTGTGGAAATTTGACTGCTGAATCTATTCGACTGAAGCCAGCAGCTGCTTCTGCTCCTGAACCCCCCCCACCCCCCCCCCCACCCCCATATCTATAATTACCCCGGGGTGGCGTGCCCGATCCCCCGCCCCCTGGCAGAAATGTACAGTGACACGCACGGCGGTTTATTTTCATGTGGAGAGGCGGTGACCTCTGCTCCCGTTCTGGCTTCTGCAGATGAGCAGTTTTTAATTAGACCGGAGCGCCAATTAATGATTTGGCCCCTCCCCTCCGGCGCCAGGCAGAGGCTGGGGCGGGCGAGGTGGGCGGGGACTGATGATGACACGGCCGGAGGACATATTCACCCTCGTCTGCCCAGCTTTTCAAACCCCAAAATCCCTCTCCGCCTGCTGAGCTTCTATAACTGGAGGTAGATGGAGTGAATATTTCCCAGCATGCTTTCTGCATTAGTAATCACCAACAACATGTCCATCTTTTGCAGTAAATGTATCGCTGCATGGTGTTTATCTGACAGCAGCAATATGCAAACCTTTTTAAATAGGTTAATTATAGAGGATAAATTGAGCATAAAATTATCATTTTGGATACCTGATAAAAATTTGCTGTTAGAGATAATTTAATAAATGGTGAGAGCATTAGCAGCAGTCTTGGTGAGACAGTTATTCTGTGTCAGACAGATGAAACCCTTTGTGCCAGGTAAGAGTTACGAATAGAGTAATTGTTAATGAGATAAAATCTGAGATGCATGTGTGCGTATGGCTGGGTCGAGCTCATGTTTCCCAGCATGCTCTCTGCCTATATAGAGGTTTTACAGGTGTGTCACAAATCTCCTATTAACCACAGCTGGCGTCATCATGGAGGAACATTGGAGAATTGGTTGTACGCAAATAATGGTGAAATATTTAACAAGCAGCTAGAAGCAGAGAGCAGCTGAGTCAGCTTGTTGTGGTGTGGATCCATTCAGTAACGTTCTCAGTAAAAGTGAATAGTGTGATAAGGTGGATTTGTTTCCAAATGTAGGTTACTGTGACACAGTAAACTGTCTTGTCTTTAGCCCTAGTCTCTACTCCAAAACATGAAGAGTTGCAGCTTGAGAAGAGTCAGCTCAGTTAACCTGAACAAACTGTTAGCTAGCTAACTAGCCAGCAGACACACTGATGTTAATGTGAACATGCTAACGCTAGCTGCTACTAGATACGTTAGCTAGTGTGCTAATCAGATGTGTTAACAACAAGACAGTGATGGTTAGCTGACCAGATACTATGGTTAGCTAGCTAACAAGCTGACATTATCTAAACACTAAATCAATCAGATGGATCAGTGATGAAATGATCAGTTCAGTCAGAAACAGACAGAAATTAACCGTCTGTTCAATTCTGTTGAGACGACAGAAACACAGTCAGCTGTTCACAGAGCTGAGGACCTCCAAGATGGCCGCCAGAGGGGGGGTTAAGTCACCTGAAAGCCTCTATTAAGCCTCACTGGGAGGTGAAGCTCTTATCTGTGTAGAGGAAGACAGAAGCCCAACAACAGTCTGCTGTCTGTCTGAACTGAAGAGTCTCCTGTGACCGATCACATGGTACACTGAAGGTCATCTCATTAATCTTTGTCCCTGCAGTCATATCGCTCACACTGACAGACACACACACACACGAAAGACAGCATGCATGCACAGAAACACACACTCATGCACAGGAACACGTTTACACAGGTAGATATTACACACACACACACACACACACACACACACACACACACACACACTAAACACGCTGGTTGCTGTCAACAGAGCATCAATACTCCTTCACAGCAGAAAACGTTGTAAAATGAGAACAGCATCAGAAGAAAGATGCATGACAAATCAAAGCCTCTGTGTTGAAATCTCGCAGGACAGCTTAAAAAAAAAAAAAAAAAAAAAAAAAGGAACATATCACTCAAATGACACATCTGCACGCCGGCGTACATTAAAAAAACATTTCCTTTTTATTTTTGCAGAGACCAAAAATAGCCTCCAAAAGTCCTACATGCAGAATATTAACAACATGTCAAACACATTCTAGTCACATTTAGAGAAGTCACGGCTGCGATGGTCGACGACAAGTAGAAACACGTTGCTCAGCGGGAGGGGGAGGGGGGAGGGGGGGGAGGTGGGGGGCTGCTGACCTACGACCTGATGAACGTAGACGAAGACGTTACAGAAAAACCCCGACGACGGAAAAAACGGAGAAAGACAAACCTCCCTGAACTCACACTTTGGACCTCAGCACAGCTTCAGTTCCTCCCCCATAGATACACACAGGAAATAATGCTGCATTCACATCGTACAGATAATAATGGCGTGACGTTTCAAATATGCCACGCCCACAAAGTGCGGTACAACAGATGTGACCCGCTCAATTTCTATAGATAAGAATACCGATGACACGGCAAAAAGTGCGGTACAAGTGATAAAACCCTATTCTGTTTCTGTGAGCAAAACAGTAAATTGACATTTTCTGAGGTTGTTTTTTCTGTTCTAATAATTTACGTGAAATGTATCTGGTGTAAAAAATTTGACGTTACCTTTTCACGGTTATCACACAACACGATCATTAAAATGTTTTTTCTTGAAGTCTCAAAATGCGACTCTTCTCTTGAACGGAAGTTTGCACGGAAGTTTGCTAGCTTGTTAGCATTTTGTGACTTCCAGAAAATAAACATTTTAATGATAATGCAGTTCTCTAAGTTTAGGCAACTAAAACAACTTGGTTAAAGGATACGGCTGGTGTTTTAAATACTTTTATTATCGTCAACAAATCCTATGAAAATAACAAAATCAACAATGCGTTTGCTCTGCTCCCGTTACCTTCCGACTTCCCACATTCCCTTTTTAGTCAACCCGGAAGTCATTGGGTCCAATTGTAAGCTAAACACCTTTAATACCAAAAGCATGGAAGTTTGCTAGCTTGTTAGCATTTTGTGACTTCCAGAAAATAAACATTTTAATGATAATGCAGTTCTTTGATAACTGTGAAAAAGTAACGACAAATTATTTACACCATATTACATTTCACATAAATTATCAGAACAGAAAAATCACCCACAGAAAATTTTAGATTTTTTGTTTTCCCATATAAATAGAGCGGGGCAGATCACTTGTGGGTGTGGCCTTTTTGAAACATCACGCCGTTCTTATCTATGAGCAAAATGTGGAACGTCTGCACACTTTCGAGTCTTTACTTTATTCCCATGCGATGTGAATGCAGCCTAACATGCTAGTGGGGTACACGCTCGTCAATTCCTATCGACTCATATTAAAATTATCGATGAACCAAATCTGAACATCTGTTGGATCTTTGTCAGTCTGCCGTCTCGGCTGCCATGTAGGCTTCTTCATATCCGTTTGGCTTCATACTCTTGAATGACAGTAAAATGCTAAGACTTGCTATGATGCTAACAGGCGAAGTCGTTGCACCCCGCTAGCACCCGAAGGCCCGTGTGTATCTATTCAATATATCCCCAACGAAAAATCACTGTAATATTCCTATAATAATTCTACAAGGAGTTATAGTGTTTTAATACTGAGTTTATAATGAGCTTATTGTACTTTATGGTAAATCTTTTTATCACCTGTGGTATAACTATAATGCGGAAGCCCATTGAGGACATGTACTCATACATTTCCCATTATTAGTTAATTTTCTTTGTTTTCTTGAGATATCGAGTTATATGTCATTATCTCCAGAGAATATATTTTGTTTTCCTGAGATAATGAGAAAATTATCAATGTCACCCCCTGAGATCTCGAGATAAATTTCTCATTATCTCAGAATAGATAATGAGGTAATTTTCTGCTTGGAACTAACATCCAAAAGCCAAATGTTGTGGCTGGCCGACCTGTTAGTGTTCAGGATCTTCAGTCAGTCAGCATGAGGAACAATATCAATTAATCTCAAGATAATGAGGTAATTATTCTCTGCCTGTTAATTCGTTATTTCGAGATGAGAAAATTATGTCGTTATCTCAGGAAACCAAAATGTGTTATCTCGAGATAATGACTTACATAACGTGATATCTCGAGTAAGCAAAGAAAATTAACTTGTAAATAACATGTATGAATACATGTCCTCAAGGGGCTTCCGTACTATAACGTTCCTGTTTTTCTGCGATATTTGTGTAGTATTCTAATAGTTACTATAGGAGTACAATAGTTCTTTTTCGTAAGGGATGCTCTGTGCTTGGAATGTCTCGCTGAGGAGCAAATGCAAAACTAAACAAAAAAAACAAAAACAAAAAATACAAAATTATACTCTCACATTCAAAGAAAAGCCTTGATTACATCCATATCTCAGCGACCAGGACTTTTTCATTTAAAAATGTCATTAAGAGTTGACAGTCCCTCGATGTGCCGTCCCTCACTCCAGCGTTTCTATCACATGGACAAACATCCCCCCCACCCCCGCCCCCCCAATCCTTACCACCCTACAAAAGCTGACATCCCTTCCCTTACAATCCTCTGAAGCTCAGTTTTTAAAGTCTGAGATGAACAAAGAAAAAAAAAAAAAACGCCTGCCTCCAAGCATTACAATCCATTCGAATCTGTCCCTCATCAAAGCGAAAGTGGTTTCAGACGGGACTTTGAAGTTTCCCCTGTGAATGACGTCTACGAGTGTTTTTTCATTTATTTTTTTTTTTCTTTTCGGAGAAAGACAGGAGACTCGTTTTAAAACATTACACATTCCTTAATTTTTTTTTTTTCACACCGACTGAATTCCCCCCCCCCCCCAGTGTTCCTCTCCATCTCTGCCGTCCACCAAACCGACCGGATTTCCACCCGGCTCGCCTGCGGTCATGTGCTGTAACAATCGGATCTCGGCGGCGGAGGAGGAGGAGACGGAGGAGGCTTTGAGGCCGTCAGCTTTTCTTTTAAAAGTTAAAACTACACCACAGTACACAGTTTTCACAAGTCATGCTGCGATTATACAGGAACTAGAATTTAGAAAACAAATGAATATCCTCGTAAAATTAACGTTAACGTAAAAGCTGTAAGAGCTAATTTAAAAAGAAAATAATTACAATAATAAATTATTAGCTTGTTAAAACACAGTGGATTCTTTACATGGAATTTTATATCAAAGAATAAGTGTAAACATATCTATCTCACTGGCTGGCCCACTCTCACCCCCCACGAAAAAAACATAAAAAACTGCATTTGGTGATCAGCTGCACATTATTTGTAAAAAGTGATAGAAATATAGCGAGAAACAGAAAGGGGCATAGAAATAATCATTTCCAATAAATAGCACATTCCAGAGGGGCGGACATTCCTGTCTCCACACAATTCTAGGTTAGCCAGTTTTCCAAAGGTACCGTATTCGTAAAGCATTCAACGTAACCAAACAGGAGTAATTAAGACAACAGAGACGATAAGATGGTGAAGTGACAACGGGTTTCGTTGAGTTGGCTCCTCGGTGCTCGGTCTCACGGCGGTCTCCGAAAAAAAGGTTGCGATAGCGCAGATCAGTGCGCTACAACAACAAAAAAGGAGAAAATAAGGCCCCTGAAATAAATATTCTCATTCTTCTTCTTTTTTTTAAACGTTCTCCCAGGAAAAAATAATAATACGACACATCTACCGTTAAAAAATGGTATTCCCACGCCGTAAGAAAAAACTTATCAAAAAACACGGCTATACCATCCTGGAGTTAGTGTCCGATGAAAAGTGTCCGAGGTTTTGTTTTTGCCGGCGGCCCCTGTTGTTTTTCGGGCATTTCCTAATGAGAGAGAGAGAGAGAGAGAGATTTAGTCAAAAAATCCATGCTATACTGAGTAGCCCCTTGTGAGCCTACAGAGAGAAACTTGGACTTGAACTAGTGATGTGTCGGTCGTGAACGAGTCGGCTCTATGAGCCGGCTCCTCTAAGTGAACGATGAGAGCCGGCTCCCGTCTGAGAGCCGATTTCTTTTTTTCTTTCTTTTATTTTGTAAATTAATACAGGACAGAATAATATGATGATCTTTTCGCCACGCTGCTCGGCCACGCGCACTCCATGCACTGACTGAATGTTGTGTTGATGTGTATGTGTGTGCGACCAATCACGTGTGATGACAGACAGAACAGCAGAAAACAAGATGAGTGACAGTCGCATACGAAGTAGCATTTGGATGCATTTTAATAACATAGACGACCTAAAGGCAGAATGTAGTGTTTGATGTTTTTACATTATTTAAGGTTTTTATACCAAACATAATGTAAAATTATGGTATTCTGGAAATGATAAGATTTAGTATAATTACATTGAATAATTTAAGTGATAAATGTGCACATATACCAATCATAGGTTAAAACATTGCTAAATTTGGCTAAATTATAAAAGCCAGAAGTGGTACTAAATGAAGAGCCGTTTGGGAGCCGAAAGAGCCGGCTCTTATTGCTGAGCTGAGCCAAATGATCTGGCTCACTAAAAAGAGCCGGAATTCCCATCACTAACTTGAACCAAGATGATTTCATAAAAAGTTGTGAAATTTGCACAAACTCTGAAACGCAGATTTACGTGCTGTGGACAATCGGGAAAATGACGTTCCTCCAGCACAAACTGGATTGTGTGACAAAAACCCAAATTGGACACAACAATTTCAGCTAAAGGTTGGCTAACGGTTACGTTTAGGCAACTAAAACAACTTGGTTAAAGGATACGGCTGGTGTTTTAAATACTTTTATTATCGTCAACAAATCCTATGAAAATAACAAAATCAACAATGCGTTTGCTCTACTCCCGTTACCTTCCCGACTTCCCACATTCCCTTTTTAGCCGTCAACCCGGAAGTCATTGGGTCCAATTGTAAGCTAAACACCTTTAATACCAAAAGTACCAAAGTATTACTGCTTGTTTACCTAAGGCCCTAAATGGTATAGCTCCTAAATACATTTCCGACCTGCTCACTGGCTATAAACCAATCAGATCCCTCAGCTCATCAGGCATGTGTCTCCTAAATGTACCTAGAGTTAAATCTAAATCAGGTGAAGGTGCATTTAGTCACTATGGTTCTGTTCTCTGGAACTTTCGTTTTTGTTTTTTTTCGGGTTTTTAATCGTTTTTTTTTAATACAGTGGAGTTCTATGGCTGCATTGGGCACCGGCTACATGGACCAGACTTGTTGGCAAAACAAATTCATTGCTGATTTTGTTATTTTCATAGGATTTGTTGATGGTAAGAAATGCATTAAAAAACACCAGCATTATCCTTTAAGGTTGGGTTAATAGGAAACTAAAACAGCTTGGTTACAATTTGCTGAGAAAACGTAAGTGTAACACTTAACATGCCACCAACACGTAATCTGGTGTTAACAAGTCATGTTCAATTCATGTATTTGTGTGAGATCAGGTTGATTTTGGACGTTACATCTTTCCTACTCTCTCTCTCTCCTCAGACTGTTCCTCTCTAGTTCCTCTTGGCTTTTTCCAGTGGAAGGTTCTGCAGCAGGTTTCAGGATGTGGGTGGGATCTGACAGCGACGCTCAAATCTTTAGTTCTGCATAGAAACTATTCTGAACACATGATGCTATCCGTGCCTTTCCTCTTGATCTACAATTTAGTGTCAGTGGGACAGAAGGAGTTGTTTTCAATGACATCTTTTTTCAACAAGTCTGTCTGATGATTGTGTTGAAGTTCATAGTGGATAGAAACCAAAGGCTCGAGTTAGAAGTTCAATACGCCGGAAAACTCCCAGTAGCCTTGCTGTCAACAAGCAGCTAGTGAGATTTGCTCTAGCTCGGTGAGTATTAATTTCATTTTCATGCAGTGACTGGCTTGTTTTACTGTCAGATGGCTACAGTGAAAAGGGAATGATATTTCATTTTATTATGTCCTTGGAGTGATTGAATACTGGACTGCTGCCTGAGCGACAATGTGAGCGGTGCCTCGGGAGGAAAACCAGGCCAGCTCAAATACTATTGAATTCTCCTCGGCGTTAAGCCTCTCCCTCCTAAACTGTCACCGACAGCTCCATCCTCTCTCCTCTGCTGAACGTGATTCCGATAAGAAAGAGGAAATACATCACACCTACAGTTCATATGTGATGAGGGTATGGATGCTGCCTGAGGAAATGCAACAGGGGAAAGCAAACACTTAAAAAAAGGCAAATTCTTAGGCTGTGTTCACAACAAGCATGTTCTGATCGGTTTATCTGAACTCCACAGCGTTCCATCCTTTAGTTGGTTGGTTCATCCAGGTGAGAACAATGACCTTTGAACTCTGGTGGCACCAAATAACGGCACAGAGAGTCTCAGTCCTCTAACGCATTTCTATGTAAATGGAAAATAAACTGGAAACAAGAGAACTGCAGTGCGGTTTGCTAGGAGTGAGAACGTAATCTCAGAGAATTTTTTTAACCGAGATGAAGACTCTGGCCACCAGTTCCAGGTCTTTTGTCACATGGGTTTGAGATGTATTACACAGTACTAGAATTTATAACCTCCTCCTGTCCTCTCCTTGTCTCCTCTCCTGCTCTCCTCTCCTCATCTCCTCTCCTCCTGTCCTCTCCTTGTCTCCTCTCCTGCTCTCCTCTCCTTTCATCTCCTCCTCTCCTCTTTTCTCCTTGTCTCCTCCTCCTCTCCTCTCCTTGTCTCCTGTCCTCTCCTCCACTCCTCTCCTTGTCTCCTCCTCCTCTCCTCTCCTCTCCTTGTCTCCTCCTCCTCTCCTCTCCTTGTCTCCTGTCCTCTCCTCCACTCCTCTCCTTGTCTCCTCCTCTCCTCTCCTCCTCTCCTTGTCTCCTCCTCCTCTCCTTTCCTCTCCTCTCCGTGTTTCCTCTCCTCTTTCCTCTCCTCTCCTCTCTTCATCTCCTCTCCTTGTCTCCTGTCCTCTCTCCTCTCCTCTCCTGTCCTTGTCTCCTCTCCTCTCCTCTCCTTGTCTCCTGTCCTCTCCTCTCCTCTCCCCTCTCTCCTCTCCTGTCCTTGTCTCCTCTCCTCTCCTCTCCCTGTCTCCTCTCCTCCGTGAACATCTACCTGTTTCTGTATTGTTTTGCTAAGGATCTATCGCCGCTGCCTTACCTCGTGATGCACATCACCACGGCGACGATGATGGCGATCTGCACGGCGCCGATGATGGCGGCGATGAGGACGTAGTGCAGCTTCTGTCCGCTGGGAACGACGTAGAGGATGTTGAAGTCCTGAGGCTCTTCACACTGCGGACCCTTGTAGCCTGCGTCACACCTGTGTTACAGCCAGGAAGAGCTTGTTTCAGAAAGGGGTTACGTACGTTTTGGAAAACAAAATCGTAACCAGAAGTTTGCCATTCAATATCTTTAAAATCTAGAGGTTCTAATCTGTAAAAGTGTTCCCTGTGAGCAGTGGTGGAAGAAGTACTCTGATCCTTTACTTAAGTAAAAGTACCAATACAGCAATGTAAAAATACTCCATTACAAGTAAAAGTCCTGCATGAAAAATCCTACTTAAGTAAAAGTACAGAAGTATTAGCAGCAAAATGTAGTTAAAGTATTAAAGTAAAAGTAGTGGTTTGGTCCCTCTGACTGATATTTTATTATATATGACATCATTAGATTATTAATACTGAAGCATCAGTGTGTAAGCAGCATGTTACTGTTGTAGCTGCTGGAGGTGGAGCTAGTTTGAACTGCTTTATATACAGTTAGCTAGTTTAGTCCAGTGGTTCCCAACCTAGGGGTCGGGCCCCTCCAAAGGGTCACCGGATAAATCTGAGGGGTCGTGAGATGATTAATGGGAGAGGAAAGAAGAAAAAACAAAGCTCTGATACACAAATCTGTTTTCAGTTTTTGGACTTTTTCTCTAATCTTTGATTTTTGCTGAAATATTGGATCATTTGAACATTTATTGAAATGAAACCATGTGAGGTTTAGAGGGAAAAATCACTATTTGGTGGAGCTGTTAACAACTCATAGACATCTGAAATGTGACCCGACTACACACTGCTTTTTGTAAGACGTCAAAAGCCAAAAAGGTTGGAAACCACTGGTTTCATCTTTAACAATGTGTTGTATTTTAAAAGCTTGTTATATTATCCATTGTGTCAAATCTCCATCTGAAAAGTAACTAAAGCTGTCACATAAATGTAGTGGAGTAGAAAGTACAATATTTCCCTCTGAAATGTAGTGGAGTGGAAGTATAAAGTAGCATCAAATGGAAATACTCAAGTAAAGTACAAGTATCTAAAAATTGTACTTAAGTACAGTACTAGAGTAAATGAAATGAAATTCTCATCAGCTAACGTTGATCAGATTTGCGTGCTTCCTTGTTTCCTTACTGGTGTGATTTAGCTTCGTGAACACCAGTTCAAAATGGAGAAGTTCATTCCAGCCGTGCAAAGCTTCCCATTTCTCTACAACTTTTATAACAGGAATAAACATCTCAATAACGAAGGGTTTCATCAATCCCTGTGATCGATGGTAAGCTCTTAAATCACGTAGATTTGATTTTATTTTTTTTTATGTGTATTTTTTATTTGAATGCTACCTTATTAGTGCTTGCTAGCTAGCTACAGTATGTTAACTTAACAATGTAATGAATTGAAAGGCAATACCAAAGCAGCAAAGAATACTTAATATGCCTGATCAAAACTGTGTAGCTGCAGACTGCTACATAAATTCAATCGGAGCCTCTGGCCCCGCCCACAATCTGTCAGAAATTGAGCGACACATCGACTAAGTTGCTTGCAGTATGTACTTACTGTAGTCAACCAAGGACTTAAGTTCCCTCCCATCCTTTTAATAATAATTTGTTTTAATTTTATGCTATCAATAACTTGTGTTTGGTGGATGTCTCATTTTGGGGCTAGAGAGGCAGTGAGAACGCCGTCTGTGACTTTGCTTTGATTGGAGGGGAAGCGCTTTACATTTCCCACTTGATGGAATACAAAGTACCAGTCATGAAAACGGATGCTTTAAGTTTGATGGTCGTTTGATGTAAGAGGAGATTCCTTAAAAATGTATTATAAGGGTGGTTTCAGCCAAGCAATCAGATCGGTCAAAGACACGTTTCAACTGTGCGGATAATTCCCATTAAGCACGGCTAGCTGTGCTTTATGAAAAAATTAAACTGGCTCTTGTGGTAAATAGGGAGCTGGTTAGTGATTTTTCTTCTGTTCTTGATTCTAGTCTCATGTCTGAATTCTGTATATTGAAGAACAAAGTGCAGAAGCTTTGCTAGCGGTTGTAAGTCAGAATACCCAGGAGGCCTTTTGGCTGCATCACCACCGTTCACATAATCACAATAAAAAAAATCCCTCCTGGGTATTGTTGTTCAGTTATAAAAACACAAGACAAAGCATTACAATGATTATAATAAAATGCAATTAGATTTCAAATTACATTTGTTGCTTGTTAAATCTGAGGAAGGTTCACTTCACATGATCATTATTAAACATTTTGATGTATGTATAATGTACTTAAAGGCTTTTAGTGCTCTTATGTAGATTTGTATTTTTATAAATATATTACTGTTACACAGCCTTTAAGTTATATTTATGTTCTGCTGATTTGGCCTCAAAGGAGCCAGCAGTGCAAGTCTTAATTTAATCATAATAATATGGTTATTATGCACCTTATTTTTAACAGCATTGTAGCTTTTTGAGAGAGTGCAAGTGAGCACAGTTGTTATTATTATTAGAAGTACTAGTAGTAGTAGTAGTACTATTGTTAGTTGTAGTAGTAGTTATAGTAGCGGTATTAGTAGCAATAATAGTAGCAATGGTAGTAGTAATCGTAGTAGTAATAGTAGTAGTAATAGTAGCACTAGTAGTAGCAATAGTATTGTTAGTAGTAGTAGCAGTAGTAGTAGTAATAGTAGCAGCAGTAGTAGTAGTATTGTTAGTAGCAGTAGTCGTAGTAGCAATAGTATTAGTAATAGTAGTAGTAGTAGCATTGTTAGTAGCAGTAGTAGTAGCAGTAATAGTAGCAGCAGTAGTAGTAGTAGTAGTATTAGTAATAGTAGCAGTAGTAGTAGCAGTAGTATTGTTAGTAGTAGTAATAGTAGCAGCAGTAGTAGTAGTATTGTTAGTAGCAGTAGTCGTAGTAGCAATAGTATTAGTAATAGTAGTAGTAGTAGCATTGTTAGTAGCAGTAGTAGTAGCAGTAATAGTAGCAGCAGTAGTAGTAGTAGTAGTATTAGTAATAGTAGCAGTAGTAGTAGCAGTAGTATTGTTAGTAGCAGTAATAGTAGCAGTATTAGTAGTAGTTGATGTACTGACTGTATAATAACCACAGCAGTGAGGAGTCACATGACTCTGGTCTAATCTGGTCTAAGTCACAGTGGGTCCAGGCAGACTGACCTGCAGGTTGCTGTGTTGTACTTGATCTCACATTTCCCATGAACACAGAAGCCGGCGTAGCTGTCGGTGCAGGGGATCGGCTTCCCGGCGTAGAAGCCGTCTCCGTGGTCCAGGCCTTTGGTTTCTGATGAACACAGGACAGCAACATGATCCTTTAACAACATTGTTTTTATACTGTGGACCAGCAGTCCTGCTGTCTGGGGCTGCAAGATGGTTTCAGAGGGGAGTGTTGGTGTCATGAGTTGAGTCTGTTGTAAAATCATGAATATTTGCAGCCTCAAGTCTCTTTTCAATCATGAAGTAAGAAAAAGCATAATAAAAATAATGATTTGGTGTGTCAAGGCCTGTCTGGGCAGCATTAGTATCACTAGAGAACTGGCAGCATGTCGTTTTTACTGTGATTTCAATCCTGTGCAGATCCATATTATTTGTGATTATTACAGAGCAGGAGTCCTAGTTACCAGGCAGATAATCTGTTTTTCAGCACTCTGAAAAACTGTCCTCTGTCAATTCAAATACTGTCCGGACTGATGGTACATGATTGATAAAGTATAAATACTTTGCACGTAATGAAACACAGTCATTTGTGGGAGTAATAAAATAATACATCATGCCTTCATTAAAATCACTGCCAATGTAGTGCTACAATACTAATCCCGTCCATTGGGGCTAAAGTCAACTTTTCTGCATGTTTCTGGGGGGTTTCCAATAGGCATGGCTTTGATTTTGGGGAGTGTGAGCCAAAAAAAAGCTAAAAAAGCACTGATGGATCAAACCCTCCAAAATGTCAAATTTTCAAGAATATTAGATATTATATTTGAGAATCTGAGAAATTGTACAATTGGTTTTATAAGGATTTCATAAGCTCAAGAGTTATAGAATTTTCTCAACCAGCAGAATCCTTGAATTCAAGTAAAACACGAGGTTTTCACCGACCACAGCGAATGGTTTTAGCAGTGGATTATCTGGACGCTGTTACGGTAACCGTAGCATTAACTTATCCTGTTTCTCTTACAATGAGGCTAATCACTAAGAACGTTGCCATGATACCTTTGTTGTTAATTAGCAAAACCATAATTACAGATTCAAAAATGTGTCATTTTAATATTCTGGGAAACTTTCCAAGGCATTCCTCCAAAGACCCAAAGAGAGAGAGAATGACTTTTAGAAAAACATGAATGGACCAGAATTTGCTTTACAGCCCGTATTTATCCGGGTTTACCATGAGAGAGACGGTTTATGTGACATAATCTTTTAAATTATTATTAGCAGGAGTGTAGCAGTCCTTTGAGACATGCTTGTGATAAAAGGCTATATAAATAAATAAAATGATGAAGATAGTGTGGAAATCCAACCAATCCCTTCCCTCCTCAGCTCTTAGAGTGCGATCTCACCTCCAGCTGGTTTTCTTTGGTCTGAACCAGAGTGGAAGAGTTGACTTTGTTGTATTTGGTTCGTTTGGGTTCGCACTGACTATTTACAAGCCAACCAGGGCTGGCAAACAGAGGTCACATGACTCACAAGTAGCTTGTTTATTGGACAGAGTTTTGGCGACCTGTCATGCTGCCAGGTAAAAAATGTTGTCAGATATTTTACTCTTTTTGTAACTTTCCTTACTTTTCTGAAGTTCATACCAGTTAAAGAACACATTAAGAAATAGCTGAATATAAGCATCAGTCCAGACTTCATTTCGCATCTGGAGAGAAGATATTTCCCCAGAGAGATTTAGTCGGTGATGTCAACGCACAGAGTGAGTGGAGATAATAAAACCCTCTGGATTCTGTTTCATCTGCTCTTTGATCTGCGGCAGCTTCAAATCCAGCTTCTACACTGTGCAGCTGGGTGGGAAACACTGTAAAACACTGGGAAACATTGTAAAACACTACTGTAAAACATTGTAAAACACTGTAAAACTATAAAACACTAAGAAACTGTAAACCCGCTTTATTCCAGTCCATTAACCTGTCTGTTTACCTGTGGAAAAAATAAACTGTAGGGCTTAATGAAAAGTGTAGGGAGACTCTACTATCACATGATGTCAGGAGCTGGTGTCCTGCACTGTGTGTGTTGTAGTTAAACTATTTCCCCCTTGTGAGGACATTATGCATTAAGGAGATTTTCATTAAGCACTAACAGTATTATCCTGCGGCTCCGCTCCTCAGCAGGTTCACTCACAGGTTAACAACTGCAATAAGACCATTGTAAAGTGAAGTGTTGCCACCGGCTGCATTAACGGCAGGACAGTGGGTCTGCGGTGTGGCTGTGGAATCTCTACGGCTCCGCTGGGTAAAAGCCTCTTTATTTCTCGCTCGGACATAAAGTCTCCCGCTGAAAGAGTTTCACGACCCTTCACTGTTTAATGACAACAATACATGGAGGCTGTTCATCGGGGAAAAGGCTATTCTTTACAGGAATGTGGTTTTTACCCCAAGTTAAAACTTTAAAAGGAGAGCAAGAAAGTTGTAATTTCTAAAGGTTTTTCCTTCGTTAAATGATGCTGTGGAAGTTAGAACTTTAATTTCCTAGCAGTGGAGAAACGGGGCGATAAACGGATACAGCAAAGATAAAGACAATATACCGTATTTCCTCTAATATTGTCCCAGGCCTTTATTTACCTCAACTGCAGAGGGTACCAGGCCTTTATTGGAAGCAGGCTTATATTAGAGACAGGCCTTTATTTCTAATTCCCTCTGTTTGATAAGTATATTTGCTCATATTTTAGTACGAAGCCTCCTTGTTTTCTGATCTGTTTCTGTTGGGGTTCGTTAGGTAGCCGTTTTTTTGTTACCGCGACGCATTACCGATAATTACGGTAATGGACGACGGCACGCTCCGGAGACTTCCGCCGGCCGAGCCGTCTTGTGGCATACTGCCATCTTGTGGCACTTGTGCATTACTACAAACTACAGTTACATTATATAACAGGCACCAGGAGTTTACCGGTATCCACTGTTGTTTTTTCCTTTGTTTTTTTCCCCGGCCTGTATTTGGGGCCGGCCTTTATTTGTTTGTGTCGACCGCGGCCCCGGACATTATCGGAGACCCGGCTTTTATTGACTACCGGCCACTATTAGAGGAAATACGGTAAGTTGATTTAAGCAGAACAAGCAACAGTTAAATATTGATATGTGAAAGATAAGTTTGATCAGTTACAGCATGTCTGCAGGCTGTGCAGAACAGCAGCAGCAGAACATACTGAGACAAAGTAAAAATGAATGAAAAATATGTACGATATGGAAATATAGAACAAATATTGAGTGTATGCAATATGAAAAGAAAGTGATTTAAAAAATATATGCAATATATAACAAGTGAGAAAATATGGGAATATGAAAAGCAAAAAAAAAACTTTCACTACAGAAAGACATTTTCTGTAATACTTCTCTTTACCTCGTTGCTTTACATTTCATTTTCGTCCCTGTTGTATTTTCTTTCAACTCTCTTTTTTTGTAGCGCTCTGAGATTTGCTTTGAGGTTTTTTATTATTATTATTTTCATCACGTTGGACTTCCTTACCTAAAATGTCGGGTTTGAACGGACTGCCGTCGTCTTTCTTCCCCAGTTTCTCTTTATCCGCTGCAGAGGAAAGAGACGCTCAGGTTACATACATGTGCACACATATTTTACATACTTCATTTAAATACACACACACACACACACACACACACAGAGGCTGTTCAGCTTCTCAAGCCATCAGGATGACAGAAGATGAATATAATTGAAGAAAATAAGCCGTCACAACGTTCCTCTCATCTCTGAAAGGGAAACTGGAGAAGAAACCAGGAAGCTGAATCCCAAACGAGAAGAAGAAGGCAAAGTTTTTAAAAGCGTCACCGCCGACAACCGACTCATCACACACTGCAAGTCTGTCACTTTAAAACCTGAACACACTTCATGCCTCAGAGCCTCAGAGACAGTGTGTGTGTGTGTGTGAGAGAGAGTGTGTGTGTGTGTGACAATGAATATCCAGCCAAATAGTGTCCCGGGTTCAAATCCGTCCTGGGACCTTTGCTACAAAATGCTACCCCCCCCCCCCATCTTTGGTGCCAGGTGATGTCACCAGATCAGCCAATAGCAGATGGCCATTTCAGCAGCATGTTTTTTACCATTAGATGTCAGACTTTGCACAGGTTTGTTTGTTTGTTTGTTTGTTTGTTTGTCTGTCAGCAGGATTACGGAAAAACTACTGGCCCGATTTTCCTGAAACTTGGTGGAAGGGTGTAGCGTGGGCCAAGGAAGAACCCATTAAATTTTGGAGCGGATCCGACTCACGAACAAGCAATAACAGCACGAACCTTGTCTTGTCTTGTTACCAATAAAGCTTATTAGAATTAGAATTTGACTGTGTACAGCTAGCTGCTCCTTGAGTTTGAACGCCCAAAACACCCAAAGCAATCGTTCTGCAAGTTCAGAAACACTTCTGAAAAGCAGAACATGCATAACAACATCTAGATTAGAGCTGGGCGATATGGACAAAATCAAATATCACAATATTTTTGACCAAATACCTCGATATCGATATTGCGACAATATTGTAGGGATGACTATTGGTGCTTTCACAAAATATTTACACAATGAGATTTTTGATAAATAATCATCAGTAATGTGGATATAATGACTAAGTGGGTAAAGGCAAATAATAGAACAGCTAGAACAGTCTGGTAAGTTCAGAAAATGACATCACTTTACTGTAATGCAGCCTTTAAAACCAGGAAAAGACACTTATGACATATCACCATATTACGATATCCAAAATCGAAGACGATATCTAGTCTCATATCACGATATTGATATAATATCGATATATTGCCCAGCCCTAATCTAGATGATGGGGCCTCGTGTCTAAAATCAACCTACCAGCCTTTCTGTTACATGTGTTTTCCAGGTTTGCGTGTTTCTGAATTAGCAGCTTGGTTTCCTGTTCATGTTTTTCTTTGTCATTCTGCAGCTCTTTTTTTTCTTTCACTTCTTTTGCTTTGGGTGTTTTTGAATCTGAAGTCACAGTGCCCCCCCCCCCCCCCCGGCCCCCGTCCTGCCAGCCGGTCTGCAGGGTTTTACCTTCCAGAGCCGGGGGTTTGACTTCCTGTTTGCTGTCGGATTGTGTTTTGGTTGTAATCTGTTTATCTGCAGGACCGGAGCGGTGTGTGTGTGTTTGTGTGTGTGTGTGTGTGTGTGTGTGTGTGTGTGTGTTTACTCTACAGAACAGACTAAAGGAAGTGGAGGCTGTTGGAGGATGTTTACTCGCCGTCTGAGCCTCGCTGTGTTTGTCAGACTCGAGGTGGAGAGGGTCAATCTGTCTGAGAGGAGCTTTCCCTGTGTGTGTGTGTGTGTGTGTGTGTGTGTCTGTGTGTGTGTGTGTGTGTGAGAGAGAGAGAGAGAGAGAGGTGTGAGGTGTGTTACGGCGGTATTTCTCTGAAAACAGTCGACAGGCGGCTTCATCTTTTTGACGCAACGCCGCTCCCGTCTGCCTCGGCACCCGTGGGTGCAGCAGGAGGCTGGGTGCAGGGAATGCTAAGCAGCAGGCACACACACACACACACACACTCACACTGTTATACACTGGCATATAGAGGCAGAGACTCACACACAATGACAGACAAAGAGACAAACACTTATGCACACACACATACACACACACACAGACACTCTCATGCACACACAGAGAAACACATACACACACAATGTGGGTATGCACATGTACACACACACACAGTCACATGCACACATTCACACAACACATGCACAGAGAGACAGAGATACACACACACACACACACCTACATGCAGATCTTCTCACACACACACACACACACACACACACACAGAGAGACACTCTCATCCATTTTTAATGCTCCATCATTCCTGGGGAAATATTGACAGAGCCTCTCTCTCTCTCTCTCTCTCTCTCCTTCTCTCTCTCCTGTTAGTTTTTGATGTTGCAACTCATCCGCTCCCTCTCTCTCTCTCTCTCTCTCTCTCTCTCTCTCTCTCTCTCTCTCTTTCCCCGTCTTTCTCTCGCTCTCTCTCTCTCCCCCCCCCCCCCCTCTCCCCCCCTCCTCCTCCTCTCTGCAGACAGTGAGTCAGACTGTTGGATGTCGGATGTGTCGCTCTGCTGTGAAATAGCGTTTGCATTCATTACACAGTTGAGCCTCTTATTGCTTTGATATGTAAAGCACCGCACCGTATCACACCGTATCACACCGTATCACACCGGCCCACCGAACCGCCACAGAACCACCACAGAACCACCACAGAACCACCACAGAACCACCACAGAACCACCACACGCATCTTCATCGAGACGCCATGGAGAAACGCCTCAGCTGGACCAGAATGCTGATGGGAATATTAGACTGAGGAGAGCGTGTTGGCAGAAGAATAACTAACTGCTGAAATGATTAGTCAATTAGTTGATCGACAGGAAATTAATCCATTATAGTCATTTAGTCGTTTATCAAGTAAAAATACCAAACATTTGCTGGTTGCAGATTCACAAACGCTAAGATTTGCTGCTTTTCTCTGTTTCATATCATTATAATATGAGATATATATTATACTTTGGGTTTTCTGGCTGCTGGTCAGACTGAGGAAAAAATTTTAAGAATCACTCTGGACTCTGGGAACTTGTGATGGGCATTTGCCATTATGTTTATAAACTAAATCATTAATCAGTTAATCTAAAAAGAATCGATAGATTAATCGATAATGAAGATAATCAGTTGCCGATTACTCTGAAACTCGTCTTGCGTCTCCTGGATGTGGAATTCAAATCCTGGAGATAAATTGAAATATTCTGAAATGAAGAGTTTCCTTCCAAAATGAGACGAGGCTCTGCTGGCATGACAGAACAAAGTATTATCAAATATTCAATCAATGAAGTTATTAGCTATCGTGAGGAACCTGCTGACAGAACAGTAACATGAAGTAAACCATTTGCTTTATTATAAGTATTGAGCAAATGAACATTAGGTCATTTTTAAAACTCGAAGTCGGTCCGCACAGCTTCCTGATCCATGAAGCAGGAAGACACCGTGGGAAATGGGAAAATAAATAAAGAAAAATAAAGAAAAACGGAAATTAGACTTATTATTTCGTTTTGGTTTCCTTGTTTATTAGATTTTCTGTTTCGAGCTGAAAACAGGAAAACAAACATCAGTTTTCAATTTTTGGTGCATACAGGAAAACAGAAAAACGAAATATTGACTTGTTCTTTCGTTTTTCATTTGCCAGACTGAATGGAATAACTGAATGATCGGATGATACACAGACCCAGAAGTTTTATTGTGAAAAATGTTTTCTCGGTTTTGGCCTCGACACAGAAATTAAAAACATTGGTGGCACCTAGAATAGAACAGAAACCTACTTTGAGTTTTATGGAAAAAAAAAAAATTATTACCTGAAGTTCAGCTGCTCACTATTTAAACTCATAATTACTTTTTCATCTTGTCAGCTAATTTCAATGTCATAATATTCACCTGTTTAACAATAAATGGACAAAAAAGTCACAAAAAAATATTTTCTAGTATTTTCATATCTAAATCCCATTACTTCAAAGGTGCTGGGTGTGAACGCAGCCTAAAACTCTCTTTTTTTCAGTTTTGAGCTGAATTAATTTACTCAGAAACAGTTTATTTCAGTTCTGGGGGTGAAATCCTTCAGATCCTGATCGATTGGGGGTTTTTGTTTTCGAGAGCCACACCTTCTCTCTCTGATCTGTTCTCTTCATGATCCAGGCGGGAGGCGCTGGCCCGTCGCCCGGAGGAGGAGGAGCAGGAGGACGGAGGGCAGGTGCTCTTCACCTCAGGGTGCTTCATACCCCCCCCCCCCCCCCCTCTCCATCCCTCCATCCCCCTCCCTCTGAGCCAATCGGACGCTTTGTCACCGTTCCACCTTACAGCCTTAACAGCTGACAAGAAATCCATAACTCGTCTCCTCGGTTGCCGTCTGCCGCCTCGTCCCGCAGCCCGTTCTGAGTCTATCAGGCGAAATCAAATCTGCGAAGACGCACTTTGAGGATGTTACTTGGAAGGCTTCTGAAACGGCTCGGGGGTGTTTGGCACCGCCGACCAGAAGCCTCCCAGAAACATCAGGCGGCAAACCGAGACTGCAAATGAGGCTCTCCACCCCCCCCCCCCCCACCACCCTCCCCTCCCCTCCACCCGCCAGCCTGCCCGACAAAAAAGTCACGGAGCGTCAGATCAGACGCCGCCGCCAGCCTGACTCATCTCCTCTCCGTTTTTTTTTTGTTTTTTTTTTCTCCCCTCGTTAAGAGGAAACACACGAGGTGACGGCAACTTCAGTCACTGCTGAGGAAGAGGGATCTGGAGGCATGACAGGGTTTATTTTTTTTACGGGTTATTATGGTTGATGATCTTGAAGGGTTAGGGTTAGGGTTATGGGGCTTTCACACCAGAAGCGGCAGTGTGTATATTTGTAGAGTATAAGCTGTAATCTGGGTCGGCTACAGAAACATATTTTTTTTACCTTTCCAGATGCACTAACGGAGTCATCAGCAGTTTAATAAACTATTCCAACAGCCTATGGGTTCGTTTTCTGTAAATAGTCCGTTTTAAATGGATTAAATAGATTTACTAATGACATGAATAATGTGCTAAGTTAACGCTTTAGGTCTTAACATCGTTCAAAGCAGCTGAAATAATTAAACAATGACGCTATCTAGGCTTCTTCTGAATGTGTAAATAACGCAATATAATTTTTCTAACCTGGTATCCCCGTCCTTTCGGATATTATCTGCCATGCCTGTGACTTTTTGGCCAGGTTCCGGTATGTTTTTAATGTGGTGTCTCGTAGAGGTCAGCGTGTCTGGGGGTTAAAGTTCAATATAGGTGAACTTTGGGCGCAGGGTCAGGGTCAGGGTCAGGGTCAGGGTTAACCCATCTTGTCCTGTCACAGTGTCTGTAAAGGTCCAGCGCAGTGAGAATCACGTTTCTCAATTTCTTTTAATTTAACAAAGGAGCCGTTAATGTAAAGTTACTCAAATTATTCTAACTGTCAGCATTGTGGAAATTTGAAAAACTCTCCATCTGATTTCAACAGAACCAAACAGTTTTAGAATTCCAATCTACTTTGTGGTATTAATGATGTCACACACACACCCATTTTTTTTTAACAAAGGCTCTGATTGGTCGACAGTATGCATAGTTAATGAGCTGCCCCACAGTCTGTCAGACAGTGGCCAGCCGGCTACTTGCCAAACTAGCCAAAATCTACATGCCTCCATTGTTGCTGGGTGCCGAGTTGAAGAAAATACAGCCATTTGAAATTCTGTAGTGTTGTGGTAAAAACAGACTCCAGTACCCACAATGCCTTGCACGGCAATCATGGAACTCAGTGAATTTGTTGTGACGCTGCAGTTAAGCTGTTCATTGCTGCTAGCTGCTAGATTCTCATCTTTCCTTCTTAACCAACTGACTCTCAAAACGTTCTGTTGCTGTTTGATGTGTATGACTGGTCGGGCGATCCCTATTTTCTTTCATTTTTTCACTTCCTTTCCTCACCTACCTCACTTCCTTTACCTCACTTCCTTTCCTCATCACTAATTGGCTCGTTTCACCCTTTGTCACCCCTCATTTACCTGACTGAGTTCACCCGATCACTCCTTATTTAAAGTTTATCTTACTCTTTAGTTCTTATCCTATGTCCATGTTAGTTTAACTGAGAACTTTATTTATCCTTATTTCTTTAAGATGGACATGTGAGACTAATTTGACCTATTGTGTTAAGTTTTAATCTTGTATTTGTTTTCTTTCAGATTCAAAAGCCCATGTGAGTTTTTTTCTTCCTTTATGCTCATAAATGCAATTCCTTTGATTTTGGAGAAATTAAACCTTTTGTTCAGAGGCTTGGAGCTTCCTGGCTTTATTTCCATGCGTTCTGATCCGATGCCCACGATGATAGTCACCTTTTCTTTCTGAACCTCCTAATTTACAACCGCTAACTCTGACGTGGCTTCATGGCTTTGTGTCAGACGAGGAGCTTCTTCTTCTTCACCGGAGGAGGAAACGATCAGAGCTCAGACCAACCGGCTGCAGAACTGAAGTGTTTCATGTTGTGAGTCTTTTTCTTGTCCAGGGACAGATTCTAGGAGACAGGTTTTTTTTTTTCAAGCTCCAACCAGATATTGAAAATATTGTTAATATTTATCTTGGTATGGCAGCTTTTCTTTATTATGGAGCTTTAGCGAAGGTTCAGTCTGGAAGATTATAGTGGGAAAGTAACTAAGTACATTTACTCGAATACTGTACTTTAGTACAATTTTGAGGTACTTGTACTTTACTTGAGTATTACCATTTTATGCTACTTTATACTTCTACTCCACTACATTTCAGAGGGAAATATTGTACTTTTTACTCCACTACCTTTATTTGATAACTTAAGTTACTAGTTACTTTGCAGATTCAGATTATTAATACAAAATATAATCAACTAATAAATTGTGATGTATTATTATAGATTACTGTAAGCCACCCAGCAGTATATAAAGTAGTGGAAATCAGCCCCACCTTTTCCAGCTGCAACATTAAAGTGATGCTTACACATTAATGCATCAATAATTATAATTCAATAATATAATATATACTGTATTATTCTGAAATGGGCCATTCTGCATAATGAGTACTTTTACTTTTGCTGCTTTAAGTACATTTTGATGCTAATACTTTTGTACTTTGTAACATTTTGAATGCAGGACTTTCACTTGTAACAGAGTATTTTTATACTGTGGTATTTCTACTTTTACTTAAGTAAAAGATCTGAGTACTTCTTCCACCACTGTGCCAGTCTCATCTCTCACACATGCTCACTCATCATTTCCTTGCTGTCTTTTCCCGGGCCGTCAATTGAGATATCAGCTGTCCACATCAGCTGGTCACATCTATCCAATAGCACACCTCCATTGTTAGCCTATCATCTTGCTGCTGTCTTTTTAAATATGTTTCTCTCTCTGCTTTAGTCCGTTCATGCTGCTGTTATGCTGCTCAGGGCCGGTGCCCCTCCATTACAAAATCTCCCTGTAGAGTCAAAGCACCAAAGACTTTCTTGTCAAGTCTTAATTTTCACTATATCAACTGTTATAATAAACAATTATCTTTACTTCATTCACTTGTCTCTCCTGATTGAAATGAATATGTGCATTTTAAACTACGTATAACGTGCATTTTGTATATTTCTGTCTATTCATATTGTCGGCCTATGATGCCATGATGTGATCATGTATGATGCTTTATTCAATGAGTGATGTCAGTCTGTAGTGTGACCTGATTGGTCCACGTGGGTCAACCAACCTATTTAAGATGGTCTCTCCTTTTGTCTTGTAAAATAACCTGATGAAGGTCTGTGTACCGAAACGGCCCATGGTCTTCTCCTGCCCACCTGTCCATCTACAGGTGTGCAAAGGTTCTGCTCCTTGATGTTGTGTAGGGCTGGACCCGAATATTCGACTATTCGGATATTCGTTCGTTGGGTAGGTATTCGGTTTTCAATTTTGGGATTCGGATATTCGTTTTTTTAAATTTAATTTTATATGTAATCCGTAAACCGGTTGCCATTGACGCTACGAAGCAGTTTCTTTTTTTTTTTTAACTTTCATTCAAATGTCAGTCACATTTGCTGATCGCCATGGTGGCACAGAGAAAAAAGTACGACCTGAAATTCAAGCGATCAGTTTCAAATTTGCTGAACAAAACTCAGGAGAAGCAGCAGCAAGACATTTCTCCGTTGATCTTTTTTTTAAAATCTTTTTTCTAAGGTAGGCTACCGGTATTTTGATACGGGGCTCTCTCTCTCTCTCTCTGCGCTTTAGAACGTAACCGCTGTGAAACAATCAGAAAATAACGTTTTAATTCTCTGATTCAACGGCTTTCTCGCTATTACCGCTCCCTCTCTTCATTCACTTTCTAGCTCGCTCGACCATCTCTCTCTCTCTCTCTCTAGCTCGCTCGACCATCTCTCTCTCTCTCTCTCTCTCTCTCTCTCTCTCTCTCTTAATTGAAGTTATATGTATGTTAAGTATGTTTTCAGCGCTGTGTTTTTGTGAGGAGGAACTGTGACTATGTGTGAACTTTGTCGGGTGAACTGTTACCCGTGTATGGAAAGCCAAGCAGTTTGAAGGTGCGTGACTCTTAACCCCCCCCCCCCCCCCCCCCCCCCGCTGCGGCCGAAGCTTCGAATATTCGCTGTTGATTACTACCGAAGCTCCGAAGCCCAAAAAATGGTATTCGGGACAGCCCTAATGTTGTGAGTCCACACCAAGCCTTCTGGGTGTGTCACACGGTGCGTTTTGGTTGTTTTTTTTTGTACTTTTCTTCTCTGTGTTTCTTCCTGTGCTGCCCGGTTCACCCGTGTCTCCGTTTGTCATCTTGATTTGTTTTTGTGTTTTTTTTCTTTTTCCCTTGGAGTTTGTCTCACCCACACAGTCTGGATCTCTCCTTTCCCCAGTTTTTATTGTTTATATGTCAAAAAAATAAACTAAAGCCAAACCTTAACATGGTGCATAGAACTTTTCTTCTCTCTGTGGGCTTTTGCTAAATCATCTGTATGGAGATGTAACAGGTCATTTATTTCTTTTTATGTTTTATTATTATCCTTACTCACCTATTTTATCTTTCTTTCTTTCATTTTATGAGCTGATAATGTCATTTTACCCTTCAAATTATATATTGTCTGTGTTTTATGTGAAGCACATTGAATTTGCCTTGTTTTATGGAAATTACAATCTCCACTCTCAGGACATTTTGTGATTTGCTGTTCCCAAAGTCTGAACTGAACTGGGAAAGAAAGCTTTTAGGTTTTCTGCACCGACTGCATGAAACAATCTACGGTCTGATATTAAACTTCAAAACTTAGTAACCCTGAATGATTTTAAAGCTATGGTGAAATCTATTGAAACCAGGTTGTCTGTGTGCAAATGTTCTATCTGATCATTTTAATGTTACTCAAATCTATGTGTTTTCTATGTGTTTTTTATGTTAATTTTTTGTTTGAAACTTTGTGGTTGCTGCTATTCTTGGCCAGGTCTCCCTTGTAAAAGAGATCCTTGAACCCAGTGGGACAAAGCTGGTTAAATAAAGGCTAAATAAAAAAAAAAAAAAAAGTATGAAATGTGCTGTATAAATAAAGTTTGCCTTGGCTTGCCTAGAGAAATAACCCAGCACAATGGAAGTGACACTAGCCTGTTATTCAGTGTAAATAGACTTTACTCTGGAATCTCATGATATTCAAAAGACGGTCCTGTTGAATATTTTCCCCCGTTTCAGCCTCGCAGAAACGGTTTTGACCTTTGACCCCTGAGCGAATCTGCAGCGGCCTTGTCGACTCGTGTACCAGAGAGATAAATCTCCAACCGATGCCTCTATCTCTGTCTTATTGAATCAGAATCGGAATATCCCATCGTCTCGGGCTTGTTGAGCCTCAGAAAACGGCCGCCATAACCTTGGTGAATTATGAAAGAGGCCCATTCCAACCCAGTAAACTGCCCTATAAATGAAAACCACTTGATAGACCTTGTGAGACGCAGAATGGCTCTTCAGTCGGCCCGCTCATATTTCTCTCCGGTGGAAGTGGAGGACTGCAGGTCGCTCTGTTGCTCTTGGACTGCTGTGGCTGTCTGAAAGTGTTGTTATATTTTCACAATTTTGGCATTTAGACAAAACTCTTATCCAGAGCAATTTACAATGAGGAAGTGGAGATTCAGAGTCTCGCCGGGTCCCACTGCTGCAGACTGGCATGGGGGATCCAACTTGGGATTTTTAGATTACAGAACACTTTCACTAGCCACCAGCCCATTTGTTATTCCTGTATTTTGGGAATCCGGAACACAATCTAGTCTTAAACTAGACTGGGAAAACAGCAAGTCCCACCTTTTTAGTGTATTAATGTGTAGCAGTGTTTCTGTTTTGTGTCATGTATTTTGTCTTGATTCGTTTTTATCATTGTTCAGTACCTTTTCTAGCTAGCATTTTTAATGTGCAGCATTGTTTCTGTCTGTTTTGAGTCATGAAATTTGACATTGATATTGCATTTTATCGGAGTACAGCACCTTGTCACTTCTGTTTTGAAGGCCGCTTTATAAATAAAGGTATTAAAGTTTTTCCCCCAGATGTTTCCCAGGCGCCGTAAAGCTTCCTATAAAACACAGAGGTTATTCTTTCACCTTCAACATTATTAATTTCGACAAAGATCGTTAATAAAATCTGAACCTGTGACTGTGACATTACATGGTCTGTTCCTCAGCTCGTTGATCCACTGAACGGTGTTGGTTCTTTAAGTCTCCCCCTCAGCTGTGTGTGTTGTGAACACTGCTGACTGCACACCAACTGTGACCATTTCATCTCCTCCATAAATCACCTTAATTATTGAAATCATGTAAGACCAATTAATGTGCCTAATTACCAACGTTCTCGATTAGGGAATTAATGCACAAACCAAGCATGTAGTTTGCTTCCTCGGGAGCTGCGTTCTGATTGGATTAAATGAGACAGTAATCCACACCTTGTTACATGTTCTGTTACACCACCAGAAGCAGAATTATATGGTCAGAACTGCTGGTTTACCTCTGTGCAGTCTGTCTCGCTCACAAACAGCACAGATCAGTTGCATCACAAATCTCCCAGCAACCACATCTTTCCATCATGGAGGAACACTGGAGAACCGGCTGCATGCAAATAAAATCTAAATCTGCACCAAGCAGCTAGAAGCAGAGAGCAGCTGAGTCAGCTTGTTGTGGTGTGGCTGTAGATCCATTCAGTAACGTTCTCAGTAAAAGTGAATAGTGTGATAAGGTGGATTTGTTTCCAAATGTAGGTTACTGTGACACAGTAAACTGTCTTGTCTTTAGCCCTAGTCTCTACTCCAAAACATGAAGAGTTGTAGCTTGAGAAGAGTCAGCTCAGTTAACCTGAACAAACTGTTAGCTAGCTAACTAGCCAGCAAACACACTGATGTTAATGTGAACACGCTAACGCTAGCTGCTACTAGCTACGTTAGCTAGTGTGCTAATCAGATGTGTTAACAACAAGACAGTGATGGTTAGCTGACCAGATACTATGGTTAGCTAGCTAACAAGCTGACATTATCTAAACACTAAATCAATCAGATGGATCAGTGATGAAATGATCAGTTCAGTCAGAAACAGAAAGACAGATATTAACCGTGTCTGCTGAGACCATTTCCCACCATACCAACACCAGAATTTCATCTTAGCAAATTGAGCAAATCACAGTTTGGGGGAAGAGCCCCATTCTGAGATTTAGGATAAGACAGGTGATTTTTAGGGTGTTTTCTCATATAGTTCTTTTTTAAAAGGAACCAAATGCAGTCCTTTTTAAGTGAACCAAAAGTGAACCAGCTGCATATGAACAAGTCCTGTTCACAATGTAAGTGGACTCTGCTCTCTTTTCAATGGGAATCAGGGGGCAAAATGTACTTCGGTTTGTTTTAGAGGTCCGAGTTTATTCGGCATGTTCACATGTGCACAAGAAATTGCTGAGTCATTGGACTGATCCCACTTGAGAGGCTGAAACGGACCAAGTGCGAAAACACCCTTACATAAAAGTCTTGTCTCTAGTGCAGCTTTAACATTCCCATGAAGCTCATGTTTGTCCTGAGTGTATCAGAGCAGCCTGCCGCCTCCCAGCCATGTGTTTCATGAAGCTCTGACAGCTCGGTCTTACCTGGGCACCTTCCCAGGTGTTTGACGTCTATCTGCTCCTGCTTCATGCAGGACGCCTCTCGGACCAGACAGGGGTTGTTGTACGAGGTCCCGTCGGTGGCACACACGGGGTTTTCGTTGTGGCCGCTGCAGTCGATGTTACATATGCACCTGAGGAGAGGAGTATCGTTTTTAAGAGTGCAAAGACTGGGGAAATAAGCAGGGAAAATGAATGTACTGAGCCTTCATTCAGCAGCCACAATGAGCTGGTTTCTCCCAGACAGCATTCATCATCAGCAGCACCAGACCATTAGCTGACGAAGGCTGTGCAGCTGAAACACGTTCAGAATGACTTCCGAATAAAAGACACAGGTCGTTCATTTTTACCCAGAGATTTTCCAGAGATGATTTTTATTGTGTTTTTGACTTTATTACACACTCCACAGCATCTGATCCAGCCTGAGAGGAAAGAGGCGGCTGGACACATTGGCTCCCTGTACATCCCTTTTAACTTATAAAATATTACACGGACTTGCACCATCCTACTTATCACCTCTAGTCACTCCTCATATACCTGTTAGGGCTCTACGATCACAAAATGCCGGTCTCCTGACTATTCCAAAAATAAATAAAACCTCAGTAGGTGGCAGGGCCCCTCTTCTCTGGAATCGCCTTCCTATCCAAATTCGAGAGGCTAGCTCTGTTGACTCAAAATTCAAAAGTAAACTCAGCACACATCTATTCGCATTAGCCTTCAACCTCATTTAGTCTGCCCTAAATACTAAACTACGGTTATCCATCTTATATTCAGTTTTATGTGCGCATGGTTACGTATCTGTACTGTATGTTACACATTTTTGTGTTTTCATCTGTATCCAGGTATGAATGTACGGGAGTTTTATGTGCATATTGTGTATTGTTGTATTTTACCTCACTTTTTATATTTTTTCAATATTTCAAATATTTTGTTTATAATGTTTTATATGTAGTTTATCTCACTTTGTACATTTTTATATATTTTGCTAATGTTGCTCATTATTAGTTTTATTTTATGTACAGCCCTTTGAGACATATTTTGTGATATCGGGCAAGTCAAATTTTTATTTTTAGTGAAAGTTTTTCTTATTGACCCATGGCCAAAGCCTTTCCCAAACTTTAACCAAGTTGTTTTTAGTTGCCTAAATTTAACCTGCTGACGATTAGACTCTGGGGGCGGCGGCCAATATTTGGGGGTTTCCGGTGCAGCCAGCGGACATCCGGGCCAAGACTTCCTCTTCCATGCCCCGGTCATCGTTTACAGTCCAGACTTGAGATGTGAGAATGGAGTCGGAGTTGAGAGACGACGTCTCATATGCAGATATCTGTTTATAGAGATTAGCCCAAATGTCGTCTGGACCTGAAACACCTACAGAAAGTATCGATGTTTGTGTATTTTGTTTGTTTGTATCCGTTCTCGTGTCTCAAGTTGCTAATCGGACTGTAAACAATGACCGGCGCACGGAAGAGGAAGTCTTGGCCCGGATGTCCGCTGGCTACACCGGAAACCCCCAAATATTGGCCGCCGCCCCCAGAGTCTAATCTGTCCGATAGACGATGGGTTCAGAGATTGGTGGTCGAGGAACGTAATTTTTCACATAATTCCTGTCTACATCTGCGTTTCAGAGTCTGTGCCCGTTTCACGACTTTTTATAATTTCATGTTGGACCGGGTGAATCCAGGTTCATCATGGTGTCATCGAGTGGATTCCTCTGGTGAACTGAGGAAGCTGTTGGCTGTGAAAACAACATCGTAAGGCAGCAGCTCACCAGACGTCTTCTGAGTCTTCATCACACTCCGCTCCGTATTTACACGTTCCACACTTGGTGAACTTCTTCCCAACATCAGAGCCTGAACCCTCGTATTCTGGAAGAGAGACAGATAGACAGTGTTAATAGGACTGTTAGACTGTTATTATGAATGTTAGACAGTGTTAATAGTACTGTTCATAGTACATAGATAGCGGTACTATAAGTGTTATTTGTCTGTGTAATGAGTATTAAGTCATGATGAGTCATATCTTGTGTAACTGTTGGGGTTTTTGTGTCTTTATTAGGAATTTGAGAGCAGATATGCTTGCGCAGATGATTTCACAAAATTCAATTTTTCTATTTTTGTAACAATCCCGCCCATCTGTAAGTGGATTGATAAGAGAAATCATGTCCACAGTTCTTATTGATTGATTGATTGATCTTTTCTTTTTCTTCTTCTATTATTCTAGATCTTACTGAGTTTGGCACATTGCTGCTCGTCAGGCAGTTTGTCAAGCAGTTTTTTTTCACATTCTTCAAAAATGAAATTGTAGGACGTCAAATGGAGTGATTTTTCCTTTGATCCTCTTACTTTGCTTTTTCCAAGTACATGAATAACATTAAACCTCCAAACCGCTGTGAGGCATTCAGAGGTTTGTCAGGTTTCCAGTTAAATAGGATTCTAGCTGTTAGGTTTCTGGAGCGGGAACCGGCTCTCCTGACAGGCAGAGGTGTGTATGTATATGATGTCATGTGAGACGGGCCTCTTATGTGATATTATTCATTCATTTGCTGTTACAGAGACAGAATTACACTACCAGTCAAAAGATTGGACACGCATTTTTCTTTATTTTTACTATTTTCCACATTTTAGAATAACAGTAAAGACATCACAACTATGAAATAACATAAATGGAATTATGCAGTGACCAAAAAAGTGTTAAACAAATCAAAACTATCTTATATTTTAGATTCTTTGCTTTGATGGAAAGGCAAAGGCTTTGGAAAGAAATTCACACATAGGATCAACTTCACTATTTGTATTTGTCTAAGAAACTCATTTCAAGCATTTAAGCAGAAGCCTGTAGATCAGAAAGGCTTTAAGAGAATGAGAAACACAGAACATTCAGTCAGGTGTCCAGACTGTGGACTGGTAGTTTAGTAGAAATCGGACTGATCCTTTTTGAAGGACAGTTGGTAATTAAGTCCTTATCTGACAAAACTACACCACTTTATCAGACTGGATCATATACTGAATTGGCATTTTCCCCCCCAGAATGGATATAAAATGTAATGTTTTGTAAATTAAAGGTGGGGTATCATTTGCTTTTTCAGCAATTTTATATAATTACCTGGTGTCTATAAAATACATCTGTTAAGGTTTTTTTTCAGTAAAAATCGTTTAGTTACAGCTTTAGCTATTCACTTCCCAGTGTTAGTTTCCCACCTACAAGAAAATAGGTCGTTTTACATTATGCTAATGCTCCACTGCTCTGATTGGCTGGCCATTCTGGAAGGCCCGCCCTCCTCTTAGTACTGATTGGTCGATTTCGGACAGTCCGGTATCTACATAGAAACTGGAGCAAAATCTGACTGGCTTGTACAAGGGGTCGTGTTTTATATTTGGTAACTGTGGGGAAACGGCAGAGTAACATGATTTAATTTTTTTACTGCGATTACTTCACACCTCCAAGTCCCAAAATCACCAGAAATACTAAGAATTGTCACATCCTGTAATGCTTCAAATTACATTGTGAGATCCATAGACAGTGTTTGGAGAAATTAATCCAGTCAGTTAAGGTGTTTCTATCTTTCAAAAAGCAACATAATTTGTTTTCATCATGTAGGAAAGCTGGGTGTGACTTTCTTCAGATGGAGAATATCTCATTTTGGAATGAAACTCTTCAAGCGACGCTAAATCCCCACTGAGATTCGATTTGTAACTTGAGATCTGAGCACAGTGCGACTTCTGAAGAGGATTTCTAATTGACTGTAGTGTTTGATTTGCTTCTTGACAGCTTTGAGTTACGTGCACAAAATGCCAGTTAGTAAAAAACTGTTGGTAACACTTTACAATGGAAAAGGACTGTACGTTCACACTAATATTATATTGGCACCCAATAAAACTTTACATTGTATTGTAAATAATTACAGTACTGTTCAAAAGTCTTAGGTACCTTATATTTTATATACATTTTGTCTTAGATGTTTATTTGTTTTCTGCATCAGAGTGTCAGTAGACTGCTCTTTATAGTCAATTTATTTATATTTAGACACTTTTCATTTCATTATTTTTGAAAGCAAACTTGAGCTAACTAAACTTTTTCACAGTACTGTCTGTATTAAGGAGATTTTCATTAAAAAACTTAAGAGTATTATTCTGCAGTTACAATACTTCTCAGTGGGATAATAAAAGGAATATATATATATACAGGAATAAGGCCATTGTACAGTAAAATATCAAAATATCTGTGTTATGCTCAGCTTTGAGAGAGATCTTAGGATATGAAATCCCCATTGTATGGTTTTATACCTCAGTGTAATATCAGAGGATGTGGTGTTAAAATGTGACTGGTAACTTTGTAAGATTTTACTTGTTGCTGTTAAAAAAGCAATCACCAGAAACCGGTACCAAACTGAAGCCCCTGGTCTTGAACAGTGGATGGACATTGTAAGGGAAATATTTGCTATGGAAAAAATCCTAAAGACTCTGGAGGATTTATTCCATAGAAAATGGGACAAATGGAAAATCTGCATCACAAACAGAGAGGACACTGCCAACTCTTGATATGAATAAAAATGGTTGAAACGCACCAGATAGCTATGATAGCTATGAAATATGAACCCCATGCCGTTTAATGTTCGCTGTTAACTTTTGTACGATACAATTCCCAATAAAAAAAATACTGTAAGTGACAAAATGTCTGTGCTCCGATTCATCGGCTCTGAGCCACTCTGCCTCCACTGTGATTACTCTTCACTCTTTGGACTTTTTTTTAATCTCTTTTTTTTCTAATTTCACCTCGTTGTCACACCTGCACTCGGCTCCGCTTCCCTAACCTGTTTTTCATCCCACAGTAACATCATCTATTATTCTTTCTTTTTCTTTTTTTTTTTCCACCTCTTTCCAGAACATTGACTTGGCAGTGATTTCATTTCCAAAAAAAAACAAAAAAAAAACACATCCAGCTCGCGTTCCCCCGGTGTGCAGTTTGGTTCCGCTGAGCGTTTGAACAGATCCGCCTCCGAACAAACGGCTCTATTAGACAAGGCTGAACGTGTAAAGAGATTTCTGAAGCGTGTCAGCCGAGCAGAAACAGAACCACACATTATGATCGTTATTATTATCGCCATTAGAGGGGACGCGTTTAATACAATCTAGCATGAGAGCATCCATTTTCCGACGGCGAGCACTCAGCGAGAGGAAGGCGGCAACAACCTCAAATCAAATATCAAAGAGCTGCAGGGATTATCCATGCACAAATGACTGGGTGCCTTTCATCAAGGGGCCATTTCATGATTCATCAAGTGTAATTTCATAATGTAATAGAGAAAAAGCACACTCCTATCAAGGGGATTGCAATTAATCCACATCAAATGACATGAAATATAATGGCCAGCCTGCACACTGCAAAAAATGGTCGATAAATCTTGTATTCAGCCTTTAAAAAGTGAAGCAAAATCTTCCAGCGGGGTGAGATGGAGATAAAGTCCCTTGTTTCCGTTTGCAGTTTCACTTGTTTGAGGATTTTTCTTCTAAGCAAGTAACAATTTGTTGAATTAAGGCATAAATAATGTCTTTGAAACAAGTGGAGCTGCATAAGAATGAAGTGAGGAGGAGATATATCTCACCTCATTGCCAGATTTCCACTCACTTGTTTTAAGAAAAATACGACTTTAAGAGCAACAACATGATTAAATGACTTGTGAGGATGGACATTTGTTGCAGTGTGTGTGTGTGTGTGAGTGTGTGTGTCTGTTAGCACGCTGTCTGACAGATTGGCCTGCTGTGTGTGGATGTATTGGACATGGAGGCAGCTGATGGATCGATGAGTTTCTCTCTGCTCGGCTCGCAGCGGGCCGGCCGGGGCCACGCAGCGTCGGGCTGGTCATGACAGAAGCCTACAGCTGACTCTACTGATCTGACATGGACTGGACTGTATATGATGCTATGTGAAGCCTTTGAGACATGCTTCTGATAAAGGGCTGTATACATAAACAAGACTAGATCTGGACCTCCCAGTGTGAAAATCAAGATTCACTTTTGGGAGCGAAAAAAGAAAAATGACTCTTTGACCTTGCTATCTAATCTTCCATGTCGTAATATACACCTATTTAACAATACATTTATATTTTCCTGTATTTTTAGATCAAAATCCCATTACATTCACCTCCTGGAAAACATTTTTGTGCATTTTTAGTGATTACTTCATGCCGTACCAGGAGGCGTAAATAAAACAGTCCCGCCCCTCCACCCCCTCTTCCCTCCCTGTGATATTAAGGATTCAAGATGCTCTCAAAATGCTGTTTCATTGTGACTTTGAAGATCTACTGATGCTTTGCTTGTCTTGTTATGGGACTGCCAGTCCGGGTCAGGACTCTCTACACCAGCCGCTCCCAAACTGTTTCATGTCAACAAGCTCCAGATCAATAAGCATTAGAGCTGATAGAGATTTTGTCCCAGGGACCCCATCGGAGAAAAGTCTTGCTGTCTGTCTCTACTGTAGGGGAGGAGATAAGTGAATGGAATAAGAGTCAAATTAAACTCTTACTCATTTTGCTGGGGACCCACTGGAACCCCCTCAAGAACTCCTGTTCAGATCAGGTCTTTATTGTCCCACAAGGGGAAATTCATTTTGCAGCAACCACTCAAGAACTCCTGGAACCCCTCAAGGACCCCTGGAACCCCAACTCAATAACTCCTGGAACCCCCTCAAGAACTCCTGGAACCCCCTCAAGGGCCCCTGAAATCCCCTCAAGAACTCCTGGAACCCCTCAAGAACTCCTGGAACCCCCTCAAGGAGAAAGAGTCAAATTAAACTATTCCTCATTTTGTTGGGGACCCACTGGAACCCCCCAAGAACTCCTGGAACCCCCTCAAGAACTCCTGAAATCCCCTCAAGAACTCCTGCAACCCCCACAAGAACTCCTGGAACCCCCTCAATGACCCCTGTAACCCCTCAAGAACTCCTGGAACCCCCTCAAAGAGCCCTGAAATCCCCACAAGAACCCCTGGAACCCCCTCAAGAACCCCTGGAACCCCCTCAAGGAGAAAGAGTCAAATTAAACTATTCCTCATTTTGCTGGGGACCCACTGGAACCCCCCCAAGAACTTCAAGGACCACTGGAACCCCCTCAAGGACCCCTGGAACCCCCTCAAGAACTCCTGGAACCCCCTCCAGAACTCCTATTCAGTTCAGGTCTTTATTGTCCCACAAGGCGAAATTCATTTTGCAGCAATACACAATAACAACAGTAAGAACACAATGCCTGGAACCCCCTCAAGGACCCCCTGGAACCTCTCAGGGACCTCAAGGACCACTGGAGCCCCCTTGAGAACCCCTGGAACCTGGAATCTAGAACGCACTGTACCTGCTGCAGTTATCTTTATCCCTCAGATGGGTCTAACTGATGCACATACATTCACCTGCGTATCGTTATTCGATTCTTTTACATATATTATCTTTGTGCCAGTTGCCGGTAATTGGCTCGCCTCCATGAAACACAAGCCTGAATTACAAACAACCTCAGCCTGGAAGGAAACCTTTGACACCAGGATCCATTTCTGTGACAACTCGCAGGCTGTGTGTTCCTTCACGCTGTGAGCCAAATCTTTTCCTCTGGATTCACTCTGACATTATCACAGTATGACTTTCCCCCCGACAGGAACGTTTATTCCTGCTCTCCGAGGCTGAAGCTAGCGGCAGAGACTTCAAACACGCAGCGCCGGCGATTCGCAGGATAACGGCCGGCGGATCGTTCTCCCTCTCTACACGAGGACGTTTTCCCCGAGAATCACCTCATTTCAGATAACCGGCCTGGCAGAGCGGGACGCGCGGGTGTTTTACTCCGCTGTGGGATCTCGTCGTTGCATCATTTCGATCATTTCAATTACAAACGGAGCGTGTTTTGCTCGGAGCCGTTTGCTGCCTGTGAAGCGCGATGCTTGTGGCTCAGCGCAAATTATTTCATGGAAACGCAGCCTCTTCTTCTTCTTCTTCTTCTTCTTCTTCTTCCCTGGAGTCTCTTCCCTCCCCCTGCACAACGCTAGCAGTGTGTGAGTGTGTGTGACAAAGCACTGACAACACAACACACAAAGCTGGAGAAACACACACGGACACACACACACACACACACAGCAGCAAGCAACGAGGCATTGAGGCATTGAGAGAATTGTGCAAATATACTGTAAGAGTTGCAATAACACACACACACACACACACACACACACACACACACACACAGTCACCAAAGCACACGGATACAGTGCACATGCACATACACACAGAAAAACACACTTGAAAGGCCAGTGGATTTTGAGGGCTAAGAGAAGGCTAATGAGTTGTCAATTGAAAGGGATGAATATAATTATAACTGCTATTTTCTCTATTAATTTTGAAAATCTAATAATTTGAGGAAAAGTCATGCAGGGACATCTGGAAAGCTGAGATATTTCAGTTCTGAATTTCAAAACAGACGTCAGCTGTCCACAGCTTGGCCTTTCTGGTGGAGCATTTTTGGAGCATTTATACAACACTGCAGCAGCTCAGTCACTCTCTCTCACACACACACACACACACACACACACACACACACACACACACACACACAACAGTGTCCTGCTGTAGCCATCAGATAGAGTCTCATACAGAGCTCCATCTCCAACAAAACCAACCCACTGCTGCTGAAACATCGCTGTTCCTATTTTCTTCCTTGAGCTGAATGTTTCCCTGGTTGTTTATGTGTTGAGCGAGTTTCATAACCCTTATGTCGTATTCACTCAGGACCAGTATAATGAAGTGACCTCGTATAATAAATGAATTACCCACAACCCTCTGTGTTTCCTGAAACACATTCACACAGGATAATGAAATCCGCTGAAATCACCGCTGCCCTGGACACTATGGTATAAGGTCAAGATTTTACAATTCGTCACTTTCTGATTTAGCAAAGCAAAACTTGAAGTTTGTGCTGAAAATGCATCAAAACCTTCCTCTAGATTCCACACTGCGTCCATTTTTCATGACAGGAGCGAGCTTGAAATCGCACGTCTGGAAAAGGAAGAAGATCGCGTGACAAAAACAAATTACGATAGAGTGTGTGGGAATTTTTACTTTACAAATTATAGACTATATAATTATAGATTATATAGTTGTAAATCACGGCTGATCTCCGCAAAATCACTAGACATTCCCAGGTAATATTAGTGCTGTGCAAGTAGGGCTTTAAACCCTTGAAACCTGTTAAAAACCGATTAGAAAATTTCAAAAATTCAGGCGCTTCAATGAGAAAATAATCATTTTTTAATTCTGGAAACATATACTTCTTGCAGGTAGATGGTTTTTATCCAGCAAGAGTGTCATACGTGTTTGTAGAGAGAAAAACCAACAGCCGACACACACACACACACACACACACACACGCACAGATACACACAGCTCAAACACGTCTGAGCTCAAATCAACGTTAATAATTTATCCGTGCGGCCCGGCCGGTCGCCTGCGGGGGAATTACCGGATCGCCGACTCAGCCGAAGCCGGCCCGCATGCAGATGGCGGAGACGCCGTTCTCCCCGGTGGCCTCCTCCAATTAAAAAAAACCCCCCCAGCAGCCGCATTAGACAACAAACGCCACGGCCGCCGCACGCAGATGGCCGCGAAATGTCTCCGTTGCCAAAATTAGCGGCGAGGCTTCGCGGGCCGCGTTCAGCTCCGCTCCCGTGAGACAGAGAGGAAATCAATACCTTCATCAGGAGGAAGGGACTGCAGGGACAGAGACGCTCCACCAGGACGTTAACCGAAGACTTAATATTCTTCTGGGCAGGTCAGGGAGACAAAAGGACGGACAGTGAAATGAGAATAAAAGATCCTCAAACGCCGCAGTGTGATCCCTGGAGGTTTGTTCAGCCTCAGCTGGGCTGCAGACAGCTGAAGCTGCTGGTTAAACAACAGAGGGAGAATTAACCTGAGGGATTAACGTTTATATGTTTATGAAACCTTTACGCTCACATGTGCACTACCGGTCACAAGTTTCGACGCACCTAATTGACTGTACGGTACTATGTTTTTCATTATCTTAAAGCAGTGGTTCTCAACGTGGGGTCCGGGGACCACCAGGGGTCCTTGAGGGGGTTCCAGGGGGTCGCCAGCACATTGGTGAATTATTAAACTTCAGCATTATTTCATTTACATTAAGTTAACACAATTAGAGAATGTAGAAGAATGACTGTTTTGATCATAGTTTCTCTGTTATCTCTCTACTTACAATACAGATAGTCATGGAATTCTGGACAAAATCAAATCTGACAATACAAATATTCTCAGATTTGGGTCTGAGAGACAAAATCTCATCAAATGGGAGTCTGTGGCTCTAATGTGGACTACATTAGGGGTCCTTGACATGAAAAATGTTGAGAATCACTGTCTTAAAGCTACACTAAGCGATTTTCCGACCACTAGAGGGCAACAGAAACACATTTGTATATTAGGTCACATGTGTATATTAGGTATATTTTGTAAACACACAGCAAAGCTACTGGGCGACGGAAGCCCTGAAGGACAAACCGTGCATAAAGGCTAATGGCTAAAACGTACCTACAGAGAAATATCTCTGGTTACCAGTCTCACTTTGCCAGATCTTTCTCCTGCTGAAGGTCACATGTCCCACAATGACAAGTGAAGAGGCAGGTAGCAGGTTTACTAGTTTAACAAGTTTACTCGCTCGCTTCATCGATTCTCCATTACTCGGGCCGACTTTGACAACAAGCTTTAGGAAAGAGGAGAAAACAACAACAAGCTGCTGCTGTGTGGCTGTTTGTTTACATCATCACGTCTCAGTGAAATCTCCACGTAGCACACGTTAGCTTCAGGACTGGTTAGAAGGTCTGAAATCGTTTATTGCAGGTTTAAAGCCATTTTGATCTAAAGGTTTCTGCTTAAATGCTTGAAATTAGTTTTTTTTTTGACGTTGATCCTATGTATGAATTTCTTTCCAAAGCCTTTGCCTTTCCATCAAGGCTTGCATATATATAAGACTAGAAAAAAGCATCTTATAAAGGGTAAGAAACATAAACTTAAATGTACGAGCTTTAGTGCGGTTTGCAGAGGTCCACAGGTGTGGAATGAGCTTGATAACACTATAAAAATGTCATTATCTATCAAAAAGAGTTTAAGGCAGCAGTTGCTGCTAAAATATGTTGAAGCTTGAATACCCTGAACGGCTGGGGACTACTCTACTCTGAAATCCATTCAAATTGTTCTGTTACTTCCACTTGCCATATGTCTCTACTTATTGTATCTTACCTATTTAATCAATGTTTAGACTGATGGAATAAATGTCTTAGGACCATGTAGTAGTACTTTTTGGGATCTTAGGTTAGTCTTAGGTGTTTTGTAGGTTGTAAATGTTACTGTATAATACATACACTTTTTCAAATCTAGACGTGTTAGTAAACATTTATTTTAAATACTATCTGCTTAGTGTCTGGGCCCCTATTCTCAAGCTTCAGATAGCTTATCAGGGTGTCCCATTTCACATATCTCCATTATGTCTCATATGATTGTACTTGTATTTTAACTGATTTGTGAATAAACTGAACTGAATACTGAACTGAATACTGAAGGCAAAGGGCAGCTGCTTTAAATGATCTAAAATATAAGATAGTTTTGACTAGTTTTGACACTTTTTTGGTTGCTGCATAATTCCATTTGTTATGTTATGTTATGTTGTTGTTGTTGTTATGTTATCTTATTTCATAGTTGTGATTTCATAGTTGTGATGTCTTTACTGTTATTCTAAATGAAAAATGAAACAAAATAAAGAAAAATGCATGTGTCAAACTGTTGACCGGCAGTGTAAATGTCCCTTGTACCGGCGGGTCGTTCAGTACCAGCCAGAGTCTGCAGGTTTTCACTGCAACCAAACACACAGCAGCTGATGTCACTGGTCAGTTCCTCCTCTCTGGCTGAATGTGTGCTAATCAATGTGAAATCAGCGGAGTCATTCCTATGTTCCCAAGGTCCTATGTTACCAGGGTCCTATGTTCCCCAGCTCTATATAGCACATGATGGGAACCTGAAAAAAATGTTCCCCAGCTCTGTATTTGCTTAATATGGTTAGTTAGGGTTATGGTTATGGTTTAGGGTTAGGTTGGTTGTTGCTCTGAGGGTTAGGGTTAAACATAGGACCCTGGGAACATAGGACCCTGGGAACATAGGACCCTTTGTCATGTTCCCATTATGTGCCATATAGATCTGGGGAACATAGGACCCCGGGAGCATAGGACCCTGGGAACATAGGACCTTGGGAACATAGGATCCTGGGAACTTAGGACCTTGGGAACATAGGACTTTGGGAACATAGGACCCTGGGAACATAGGACCCTGGGAACATAGGATCCTGGGAGCATAGGACCTTGGGAACATAGGACCTTGGGAACTTAGGACCCTGGGAACATAGGACCCTGGGAGCATAGGACCCTGGGAGCATAGGACCCTGGGAACATAGGACCCTGGGAGCATAGGACCCTGGGAGCATAGGACCCTGGGAACATAGGACCCTGGGAACATAGGACTCTGGGAACATAGGACCCTGGGAACATAGGATCCTGGGAACTTAGGACCCTGGGAACATAGGACCTTGGGAACATAGGACCTTGGGAACTTAGGACCCTGGGAACATAGGACCCTGGGAACATAGGATCCTGGAAACTTAGGACCTTGGGAACTTAGGACCCTGGGAGCATAGGACCCTGGGAACATAGGACCCTGGGAGCATAGGACCTTGGGAACATAGGACCCTGGGAACTTAGGACCCTGGGAACATAGGACCCTGGGAACATAGGACCTTGGGAACATAGGACCCTGGGAACATAGGACCCTGGGAACTTAGGACCCTGGGAACATAGATACGCTCCCAAATCAGCTGCCGGTGTGTTTGGTTGCAGTGAAAACCTGCAGACTCTCACGGCTGAGAAACAAACTGCTTTATATTATTCATGTGGAGAATTTATCTCTGCTGTCAGGAAACCCACCTGAGCACTTCACCTGGAGTTTTACTGATAGTTTTTAGATCATCTTTGACAGTTTTTAGATTAAAATGTGACGTGATGTATGATGTTGGGTATTTTGGGTATTTATCTGTCTGCATCATTGTCTGTGCACTGTTGTTTTATTACTAACTTGTCTTGTTCTTTTCACTACATCTCTGTTGCACCTTGAGCCTGGAGAAACAATATTTGGTGTCACTGTGTACAGTCTGTGTATATTTGTATGTATATATATGTAGATTTATGCAGCTGAGATGACAGTAAAGCAGAACTTGAACTTAACTCAGCTGGTTCTTCATGTTTTAACTTCAGCTGAATGAAGCAGATTGTAGTTTTAGCTCTACAGATGTTTCTCACAGGCAGAGCGGCTCTGGAGGCAGAAACGATCTGATTGGTCGAGTTAAACCTCAACCAATGCAGCCGATGCTCTGCATGTTTGTATAACTGAAACTTACATTTTGAATCACATGCTCCTCTATTGGTTGAGAAAATTCTACCCTTCAAAAATGCATTGGATAACCCCAAAAATGCACAGACATCAGGCTGTTCATGACAAGCAGACATTGTGGAGATGCAGTTCCCAGACTTGAATATTATTGAGAATCTGCGGTTAGACCTCAGACATGCAAGACGACCTGAGGATATTTCTGAACTAGAAGCGTTCTGTGAGGAAGAGTGGGAAAAAAAAATCCTACGGCATGAATAAAAAAGACTCTCAGCTCGCTACAAGAAACGTTTGGAGGCTTCGATTTCTGCCAAAGGAGGTGTTACTAAGTTCTGGAACTACATTTTATTTTTCAATCTGTTAAAATTCAGCAGATGAAGAGTAAGTGCGCATTCAGATTTGCAGAAATATGTCAAGTTTGTTCCCTGCTGAGGTTGTGTTACATTCTTTTCACTTAGAAAATCAACAAAAAATACAATTTGTCCAGGAGGCCCAAAGTTTTGCAGACCAATATAGCATGGATCTTAAAGGAAGGGTCACTGGGCTCCTCCCATCACAGATGACTGGTTGAATTATTGGCTCGGGCCGATATTCAATATTATCGAATATCGGGATATCACGATATTCACGAAATATTGCGATATTTCCCGCAATATCAAATTATCACCCCTCCCGGCCATGTTGCTTAGATCACAATTGCACAAGCTTTTAAACGTATGAATTTATAATCTACTAGTGGTAGGATAGTAAAAAAAACTAAAATAATCATACTCAAAGTGAAAAATTTGTGTTTTTATTTCAAGTGTTTTCCCTTTTCCACAATCAACCGTTTTTTCTGGAAACAGCAGGAATGAGCAAATTACAGCAAATGGCCTTTGTTTCCTCCAGTGCTTCAATAGTAAGATCAAATTTCTAGGCTTTTAATAATGATGTGAAAGAGTTATCTTAGAAGAAATAAAATAAAATACCCCTCCACAAAAATGCCCCCCCCACCCCCGCGATAATATTGTATATCGTGATATTTTGGCTGGACAGTATCGCGATATTAAATGTTGGATATCGCCCAAGCCTGTTGAGTTAAACCCAGGCCAATCTCTGAACCCATTGTCTATCGGTCTAACAGCGATTAGACTCTTGGGGTGACGGACAATATTTGGGGGTTTCCGGTGTAGCCAGCGGACATCCGGGCCAAGACTTCCTCTTCCGTGAGCCGGTCATTGTTCACAGTCCGATTAGCAACTTGAGACGCGAGAGTCGAACGTTTCTCCACACAAAACACAAACATCGATACTTTCTGTAGGTGTTTTAGGTCCGGACGACATTTCAGCTAATCTCTATAAACAGATATCTGCATATGAGTCGTTGTCTCTCAACTCCGACTCCATTCTCGCGTCTCAAGTTGCTAATCAGACTGTAAACAATGTCAGTACAGTCTGGTTTCTCAGGACCTTCATCAACCCTCCGAGACCTGATCAGAAACCTCCTCCCCCTCCACCCACCTGACGCTGCATCTAAACCTGCTCACTCTCCGCCTCTGCACAGCTCCTCCCTGCTGATTTGCTGTGGTAAACTATTGATTAAATCGCTGCCAGTTCAGTAGAATCACACATTCGAATGATTAATAATATATTCCTGGAGCTCTATTTCATGAACATCTCCAGTTCAGAGCGAGAGGCGGCGGAGGATCGGTGGGACTTCGAAGTCAAACTGCGATCTAAATGAATAACAGCCAGCAAACCCCTCCTGTCATGGTCAAGGGACCGCATTAGCATTTCCAGCATGGAGGAAATAGGAGAGTATTATGCAGAGTATTAGCCTGTGTGCTGCTCGGGACTTTTAAAATAGCCCGTGGTGAACTGACATCATGAAGCGCTTCGCTCTGAAGCTGAGCCACCTCACAATCCCCTCGCTGGTCCTTCACATCGGCGCCGGGAAAAAAAGACAGAACGGCGGTTTGTGGAGAGCGTTCAGCATGTCAGAACACTGCTGGATCCAAACAGGATGTGGAGAAAAACAAACATTCACCAACACAAGGGATCTGATTTAAGTACAGTGCTGCAGGACAGGCACGGCATGTTTCTGAAAGGGTGATTACGTATCTCCTTCTCATACCCACTGGATGAGAGACATCCTTTATTTTCTTAGATTGGAAAAAATCAGACTTTCATTAAAGCCCTATCCCTAGGAAAAAACGCCTAAAATAATACACCCCAAATGAATCAGGAATAGCTCCTCAACCATAAGGCCTATATGCATATTTCTGGTCTCCTTTGATAGGTAAGAAGCTAAGGAATATTAATTCAGTGTAAGTAAACCTATATCTGTTACCATTCCAGAGTAAATGGAGATGCAATAAAGGAAAAAGTAAGATTTTCATCCTCGCCTAGTATATAATTCTAAATTTTAAGGCAATATCACCATTATAACCAAGATCCCGTGGATAATAATGCAACTGAATGTCTTCTCATAGTCTTTGACTACAACTGTAACTGTAAATTTGATGGAAATACACCAAAATACAACATTTATGTACAATTCCTAAAAATATACTCAGGCGGTCTCCAGGTTTTGGTCAAGTTTACAATTTACATTATGCCTGTTTACTGGGAGTTTTACTCCAAAACACTACTCATTTCCATATAGCCATGTTAAAAATAACATACATCTCCCAAAAACATTGAAATAGTAATAAACACAATGATTAGGAATCAATATTCATATATGTCTGAAGAGATCCATGCTATTCAGGCAGATTAATAGAGAATGCAAGGGTCCTCAGTGCTGTATGAGGTATCCCCAGTTTCGTCTCTCTCAGATGAAGAGAATGATATATGGCTCATTGGTGTCAGTGCTTCGATGCGGCCACCAGAGGGCGACGAAGAGCCACTGCACCCTCCATAGGGATTCAGTCTGGCTGGACTAAAATGGCTGGGGAATCCCCCCTGACGATCGCTTTAACTCCCGTTTGGTCCCAAGTTACGGCAGAAACGTAGGTAACTAAAATGTGCCGTTTTTGGCGAAAATAACATAAGCCTTAGTGAAATATTTTGGCAAGAACATAGATTTTTGTCAGTATGACTGTAAAATGTGAAGTTTGACTGCTACGTTTCCCCGGAAATGGCGGACTGTGTCGTTCCATTTTCGAGGTGCGTTTACTGTCATTGGAAAGCTCGGAATTTCTAGTTTCCAGCGATACCAAGCATGTTATTGTAGACTGAAGAGAAAATTATCCCCGATCTTTTGATCACAACTTGCTCTTATATTTACGAAGTTTATATTTGTAAGACTTAATTGTTAAAATACTTAGTAATAAGACATAGTTTGGTCAACATACAGTTGGTTTACAGATTCTGAAAGCTGAAGACCCCATGTTTTCAAAACAGTATAACATTCATATCTTCTATTAATAGACCATCTTCTGTCGCGATTTTTCATAACTGGGGGGGTGGGGTGGACCCGGTACCGGGTCCGTCGGGCTAAACAGTTAAGTGGCTCCTCCAATAAATTTGGGAAAATATGAGGTCCATTCTTCCAATTTGTTCAGAGGATAAATTTCCCGCTCATTCCTGATTGAAGCAACTTTTGCGGTCTGGAGGGAGATCAATGGATCAATATTGTGTTTGTTGTGGTGTGGGTGATATGCTGTACTGACTGTTAGTGTCTATTACTGACACGCTGACTGATGTTTTGTTTTGGGTTTTTTGTTTGTTTGTGGTTGTGTTATTTTAGTTTTCTCAGTCTTTGTAAGCTGTTTTGGTGTTTAGCAATATGTCAGTTGTCACTTTTTTATAATGTCTTTTTATAGAAGGAATATATACCTTTTTACTTTTTATAAATGCTCTGATGACACAATTGTATGTTCTTGCAAAACCCAATAAACAAAGTAAAAAAAAAAAAAAAAGAGAGATTACTGTAAGACTGAAATGTAATTGATTTATGTTTGCCAGTTGTTTTTTTTTTGCTAGATTTCGGTGTTCCACTTGTTCAGACTGAAAGGTTTAATAAACATAAAGAAAGAGATTCACTTCAAAACAATTCAGCAGCATGACTAGTTTTTTATATATTGTCAGAATCTGCTTTGTCGGCGTTCCTTTATGTGCTAGAAGTGATTTTCAGACTGTTCCTCCAGACAATGGCAGTGAATGGAGAGAGAAAAAAAACACAATTCTCCAGTCTGCTCTACCGGAGCAACAGATCACAGAATCACTGATTTTGTTGTTTTTTGTTTTATCATGGAGGAAGAGACACGACCCAAGACTCTACCAGAGTCACACAGAGATTTAAAAAGCCACCGGTGGAAAATCAGACTCACCGTCTCCGTCTCCAGAACCGGAACCAGGATCTGTGAAGAAACGAGAGACACGAGAACACTCTGTTAGCTATTTCTGAACAGTTATCAAACACTTATCAAGGTCTGATGGCATTCTTTGGGGTTTTTGAAGCTAATGCTGATACCAGTATTTTTGGACTGATAGCTGATATTTTGTTCTCATATTCAGTGTCTTTAAATTTGATCATGTTCATGCAAAAATAAATCCAGAAAGGGCAGAAAAGCCTCTAAAACAACATTTAGACCATCATGGGACACTAACACTCTCCACTGAAACCAAGGATTATAGCCTGATACCAATATCAATACCAATACTAATACCAAGAATAAGAATATATTCATGCATATTTGTGTGCAATCTGATCACGTCTCTTATTAGAATCAATTCAGGTTACGGTTGAAGGGCATTTTTGAGGAGTGTTGATCATCCATTACATTTCATTGTCATTTTTCATATTTCATATTTATGTCAGTCAAATTTACATGGATAAATAAAAAAAATTAAGGTGTTAATTTTTAAGTTCTTTGTTGCGAAATAGATGTTCACATGCTTGTTTAATTTTAGATTTCAGAGGTACAGAATGTGATTAGATTTTGGGGTAACGATATCTATGCAAAACTAGTAGGTAAGCGAAATATCGGTCAATTTTACAATAATTATGAAATCAATCAAACTGCATCATGTCCATCATATCAGACTGGACCAGATCTGATTTTTCTGTTCAGGCCAATATCAGCCCATATATCAGCAAACCATACTGACACACAATGTAACATCAGTGGTGGAAAAAGTCCTCAAATCCTTTACTTAAGTAAATGTAGACTTCATTTAAAGTTTCAGTAAAAGTCTAGAAGTATCAGCAGTAAAATGTAGTGAAGTATGAAAAGTAAAAGTCGTCATTCTGTCAGAGAGTTAAATTACTGAAGCATGAACCTGTCAGAAGTATTTTAATGTTGTCGGTCTAACTGCTCCATATACTGTTGGGGAGTTTAAACTCTAACAATGCAACATGTTTTATGAGCTCATCGTATGTTTTGATGTAAAACCTTATTCTGCAAAGTAACTAGTAACTCCAGCCGGCAGATAAATGTAGAGGAGGAGAAAGAAGAAGATTTCCCTCTGAGATGTAGAGGAGGAAAAGGAGAAAGTCTCTTACTCAGTAAAGTGCCAGAACCTCAAAATTTTACCTAAGTTTACTTGAGTTCCACCTTTGAGTAACATATTGGATTGAATACCAGTCAACCCATATGCGTCTAACCCCAATACTATATTTATGAAATCTTTACACTCACATCTACACCACCAGTCTAAAGTCTGGACCCACCTGACTGAATGTTCTGTGTTTTTCATTCTCTTAAAGCCATTTTGATCTACAGTCTTCTGCTTAAAGGCTTGAAATGAGTTTCTTAGACAAATATAAACAGTGAAGTTGATCCTATGTATGAATTTCCTTCCAAAGCCTTTGCCTTTCCATCAAGGCAAAGAATCTAAAATATAAGATAGTTTTGATTTGTTTAACACTTTTTTGGTCGCCGCATAATTCTGTTTGTGCTTTACTGACTCACATAGATTTTTGGTGATACTATCTATAGGTTTGCCTCATCGTCCACCTTGTCCAAACTCGACCCCCTGTATCACTCAGCCTTGAGGTTTGTCACTACTTCTAGCTTCAGGACCCATCACTGTACCTTATACAGCATGGTAGGATGGTCTTCCCTCACTTTGCGTAGGCTTCAACACTGGTACATTTTAGTCTATGAGATTATTTCAGGCAAATTACCTATTTACTTAAGACAGAAGTTTCTATTTTTGCAAAGCAGTCATAATCTTAGGTGGCACAAATGGCTTCAGTTTAAAGTCTTCCAGCAGAACAGAAGGTCCTTGGTCCTGGAACGATCTGCAGGCCAATCTCAAACTTGAGTCCCTAATCTCTTTAAATGATTTTAAACTTAGAATAATGGAAGTGGTCACTGTTAGCTGCAGTTGCTTCAACTAACAAACACATGACTAAATATTGCTGCCTTGTTTTTGTTTATGCACTGTATTATGTAATGTATTCTTGTCGTACCTATTGTTGCTGTTGTGATTTGATGTTGTTGTCCTGTTATGATGCTGCTGTTTGACCCTGTCTTGGCCAGGTCTCACTTGTAAAAGAGGTTTTAATCTCAATGTGACTCCCTCGTTAAATAAAGGTTATGATTTCATCGTTTTGCTGTCTTAACTGTGATTCTAAAACGTGGAAAATAGTAAAAAAATAAAGAAAAATGTGATGCGTCCAAACTTTTGACAGGTAGTGTTTGTTGTATTGAAAAGTGACAGATGTTTCCTGTCCAGTCTGGGACCCACAGATGTGTTGAAAGTGTCACATCCGAGAGCGGAGCGTTATAAAGAGGATGAAGCTGTTGGCGTGCAGCTGCTGCATTAGGAAATGGACCTCGACGGCATAAATCCTGGCGTGGCGTCCTCGAATTAAGAAATGGACGCTCGCTTCGGAGATCCTGGCACGCCGTCGTTGCATTAAGAAATGGATACTGGCTGCTTTGTTCGATTAAATTTCACCTTTAGTTGCAGCACTTCTTTACAATGTCGTGATTAGAGTGTTTTTCATGAAAGGGGACAGCGGCGGGCCGGGAGTGACCGCTCATATTAATGCTGCTGTCAGGATATTATTGACTAAATGTAAAGAGCGTTGCTTAAGACTGCAGGTGGAGTTCAGCCTTCAGCTCCCATCATGGAGGAAACACTCTGAGTGGCTGCAGGTGACAGACATGTGCTGATGGGGAAATCAAACACGAGGCAGCGATCAGCTTAATGTTTGTTAAGTGTTGCGGACCGAAACCTCCCCACTTCCCCTTAAAGGAATAGTTCACCCCAAAAATGAAAATCCTGTCCTCATCTCCTCCCCCTCATGCCAAATGAAACACAGGTGAAATGTGTTAGTCCATATAACACACAGGGAGGCTGCAGCACAACTTGGTAGCAGCCTTCTCCAAAACAACTGAAGTCAATGGGGACCTGTTCTTTAGAGCTCCAAAACAAAAACAGCCAAACAATCACACTGTGAATAGAAAGACCTAGACACCATTATCTGTTGCAAATCAATCAGCTGTAGTTCAGATTTGCACTAAATGATGGTGTAAATATACTGTAGGTCTTTTTGGAACTCTGAAGAACTGGTCCCCACTGACTTCAGTTGTTTTGGAGAAGGCTGCTATGGAGTTGTGCTGCAGCCTCCCTGTGTGTTATATGGACAAACTTCACCTGTGTTTCATTTGGCATGAGAGTGAGTAGATGATGACACAATTTTCATTTTTGGGTGAACTATTCCTTTAAAGTCCTTAGACCACTTTGACTCCAACAGGTCTGGATGATGGAAATCATCCGTCTGAATCCAGAGATCAACTGTTTGGTTCCTGAAGTGGATCTCTGCTCTCCCTCAGTAACTAACAAAAACAGATTTACATTCAGTCAGATTGAGTCACGGCATATTAATTAGATTTAGTCAATTATGTACTGACTAAAATGGCCAACTAAAGTAATTAAACTATAGTTGATGAAAATATATTGTCTATTAAAAACCTGGCTTAAAGCTAAACAAACATGCAATCACTAATTTACAGACTGAAACTGACTTCATTTTTAAAGCACATGCACTTTGCACTGGTTTTTAAATTTTGTAAACGTCAGTGTCTCATGTCTGTTGTGTGTTAGTGTGAGTTTGTATTTGTGCAGATTGTACACATGTCTGTTTTCAACTGTCACCTGCCAAGGGACTGCAGATGAAAATTAGCTCCAAGCTAAATCTCGTACAATACGATTATGTTTCACATTGTACATGTTCCCTTACAAATAAATTAAATAAATATATAAATAATAATAAAAAAATAAAATATCCACTTCAACCTTAGAATAAAAAGGCAGCACCAGTCTTTTAGTTTAAATTACATTTGCAACATTTAAACATTTTCCTGTTTTTCTGTTGTTCCACTCTACACTCAACCTTATAAAATAAAATTTTTACATCACGTTTGGTGAGAATAATGTCAGAAACAGCCAAGTACAGGCAGTAAAAACATCATGTGACTGTACTATACTGCAGATCTAAAAAGCCAGGAATCAATAAACCTTCAAATTTTGAAAGAAAGTGTTTCCAAATATTCAAATATCGTCATGAGACTGAGAGAACGTTTACGCATCGTAGACTCGGTTGACAAAAAGCCTTCGTCAACGAGCGTCTTAATCATTAATTTTGTGACTAGATTAACACCGGACAGGTCTGGAACAAAGCTGCACGCTCAGCAGATCCCTCCCATGGACAGAAAGTCTTTCCGGAGCCGTCCTCACAGCGGCCAGACGGAGCGAGCGGCTGCTGCAGCAGTCGATAAAAGCTGCTGAGGGAAATAAACACACACAGCCTCCCCTTTGTTAAATGATGCAGACCGAGCCGCTGCCCAGTAAACTTCACCACGCCTCCCCACTTCCACCGCCTTCTGATCAATACGTGTAAATAATTATGGTGTTTCCAACTCTAAATACTCTTGAAGATTGTTCTTCTGGTTTTTCTGACGGAACTGAAGGGACAAAGTGCAGTGAGCTTTTGTTAATTTCTTTCTTGTTTAATTTCTTGAGACTTGACTTGATGCATGAAGAGCAGACTTGAGACTTGACTTGACTTGGGTTCTGGTGACTTGGGACTCGACTCTGACTTGTACTCTGATGACTTGAAAAGGTTTCTAAAGTCTTGACTTGAGATCTTGTGTTTGTGTAAATGACTCAGATTGAAAGTGATGAGATTTGTTCCAGCAGACGACTGAATTTAAATTCTGTTTTCTGAATTTGTATGGAATGATTGAATTAATTGAAGTTGAAACTGATTATAGAAATCAAACTCATGATGCTCTTACCAAGTTTTTATCCTATTAAAACCATATTGCATTGAAAAGTCCTAGATATTTAGTTTTCTTTAAGATATTAAATTGATACTGGACTCTTGATTTGTTCTGACTTGACTTGCTGTTCTACATTTAGACTTGAGACTTGACATTAATGACATGGACTTGACTTGGACTTGACTTGATGATCTACATTTAGACTTGAGACTTGTGCCTCAAGACTTGAGACTGACTTGGGACTCTCTGAATAAAAGTAATCTTTTAAAAATCTTCCATGTCTCTAACTTCAGTTCGCAGAGTGTCTGTCTGTAGAAACTGAGCAGTAAAGTCTTTCAGGCAGAACACATTTAATTGTCGCCACTTGATTAGAGATCAACAAAATCAAGCAGATTTCTTCGCTGCAGTGATCTGATTAGATGTGACCCAGCTGTCTGAATGCCTTCATCAGCCAATCAGAGCTGATTATTCAACAACACCGTGTTATAATAACAGATAATATCCAGCGGGGGGGAGACAGGGAAGAGAGGACATGATATGACACGAGCCAAACTGGAACCCATGATGTAAGAGATGTAAGGGAATTAAACTAATCCTCGTTTGGCCCCCCCCCCCCCCCCCCCCCAGAGCCCCTGAAGGACCCCTGGAGGTCCTCGGACTCCAGTTTTAGAACCGCTCAGCTCCGGGTTTTAGCAGCTCTCATCCACGGCTCCTGAAAGCCGTGTAATAATGTAAAAATAACACATAATATACAGATAATATAAAGAGAGGACATGATGTGACACGAGCCAAACTGGAACCCATGATGTCATGACGTGATGATGTCATGGCGTCATGATGTCATGGTGTATGGACGCCACACGTTGACTCCTGGACCTTTCTACCAGCTGGGACGACCGGTGGAAACATGATGCTGCAGCTTCCTGGAGGCTCAGTCCGCTGAAGACTCTGTGATGTCATGGGGTCAAATCCATCACATGTCATCCATCCGTCTTAAATGGTTATATTAGTCTAGGAGGATACATTGGGTTTAAAGGTGAAAGTTTAGTGGTTTAGTTTTTTAGTGGTTTGGTTCACTCACTCTGCCTCATACAACTGGAACAGACTTCCAAATGATTTTAGACATGCTCCAACTGTAACCACTTTTAAAACTAGGCTTAAAACCTCTATGTTCTCCATCACCTATAATTAAAATCTTAGCACTTTAACTCCAAATATATGTAAATATGTACGCGCGGTTTATGTCTGTATTTACTTGTATCGACAGAACTTAGATTTTTATATTGTAACACTCTTACTGATTTTATAATGTTGCCCTTACTCTAACTTTCAGTGTTCAGAAACTGTTTTCTTGTTTTTTAATTTTCTTACTTTTACTTATTTACTTTTATCTTATCCATCTCTGTTTTTATTTCTTTCTTTTAGTAATGTAAAGCACTCTGAGTTGTCCTGTGTACGAACTGTGCTATATAAATAAACTTGACTTGAATGGTACGTGTTAGACTGTGTCCTCTGGGATAAATGACAAAAATAAAGCTTTATCTTGTAAGTGTGGACTTCTCTTGTGCATATTTTTTTATATTTACAGCTGTTTATACACTGTTTGAATATGTGATAATGTATTTACTGCTTGGTCTAAAGCTGAGCTGTACATAGCCAAAAAGATCCTGGACTTTATGAGAGCTAAAGCTGAGACGAAATGACAGAAATGAGTACTGAGTGGGCTCTCTCTCTCTCTCTCTCTCTTTCTCTCTGTCTCTCTCTCTCTCCCCATCCCTCCCGTCTCTCTACTACTCTCTCTACTGTCCAGTAAAGGCAACAAACAATTTAAAAAAAGGAAATGAAATACGACGTTCACGCCCAGGGACGATGTGGAAGGTAAGACTCAAATCCCAGCAGAACCTTCTGGACTGTCTCTCTTACTCTCTCAGCCTCTCAGCCTCCTCACTCTATACACACACACACACACACACACACACACACACACACACACACACACACACACACACACACACAGTCTAGAGGGAGTGCAATGCCTCCTCTCCTATCTCAAAAGAAGCCAAAGCGCTACATTTTTCCTTCTCCCCCTGCTTGGGGAAATAAAGCGAGCCGGGGCCTGAGTGTTCGCGGCGGCGGCGCCAAACGCTCCAATTACAGGACGCATAAATCTAGGAGGAGAGGAAATTGCCGAGCGGACTGGGGAGGGAGGCGGAGGGGCGTACCGCGGCGCCGGATCCCCGCGCTAACGGGTAATAAGAGCGGAGCGGCGGGCCGAGCCACCCGGGAAATCAGGCCGCTGCCCCGACAGATTGAGTTGACCGCGCCGCCGCCGTTAAGTTTCCCCGACAACATAAACCCCCGGCCGGCCTGGGAGGAGCAGAGCCCGCCGGGTCCTTGATGAGAAAATCGCCTCAGCCGGTGGGGGGGGGGGGGTTGGAGGAGCCGGGGGGGGGAGGAGCGCTCGTTGTCCTTGGTGTGGGTTCTGGGTCTGATTTACGCCTGGTGGATCACGCTGTCCTGGACCGTTAACTCTGCAGGCTTCAGGACTTAAATCTAGAGGAAATAAAGCCTCCTCCCATGCCAATATTTCTCTGATATGTCTCAGTGTTTTTGAAACTATCAGTACACAATACCAGCACATGAAATAGGGTTTGTTTTACACACTGCTAGGTGCCAGATGGGTGGGGTTTGGTACACAGGGCAATACAATGAGCAATGAGTTTGGAAAATCACAGGAAAGTATTTCAAAGTATAATTTTTCTGTGATTGATAACGCAGCTTATCTTATCTTAACTGTCCTGATGCAGTGAACCCCACCCATCTGGGACCCCAAGTAGGTCAAAACCAACATAACACTTCATTTTTCAACTATACTACACTATTTGGCCCGGTTCTGCTGTACACCACCGCCAATACAGTCTTACCAAAACTTCAATTTCAATCTCCAAAAGAAAAACTGAAGCCTTGACCGTGACAGATGTGAATCTTGCTGGTAGATCTTTAGTTAGAGCAGCGATTCCTTAACTTTTCCATATTAAAAAGCCACAAACAGAGAAATATGATATATACTGTATGATAAAGGTTTTTCAGGTAATCCCAGATGTTTGCTGTCTTTGTGAGGTTCATGTCATGATAACATTAGGGAGAGTGAAACCTCATTATACTCTCTCTCCTAGGGCTAACTGCTAGTGAATGCAGTAAGAGGGAAATTAAACTAATCCTCATTTGCCCCCCCCCCCCAGAGCCCCTGAAGGACCCCTGGAGGTCCTCGGACTCCAGTTTTAGAACCGCTCAGCTCCGGGTTTTAGCAACTCTCATCCACGGCTCCTAATTAAAATTGATCTGGGGGTTGATTAACCCGGGCCTTTTCTCCGAAATCAATCCGACCAATGGCGCTTCAGAGAGAGTTCTGGGAACGCTCGGGGGAACCGAGGACAACGGGACAACTGGACAGCGCCTGGTGTTCGGTCAATTTAAAATATAACGACTTCAAGAGTAAAATTTAAAATATTAGTGAGGTGTTTACATTCACATTAGAGGCATTTAGCTGTTCTTATAATGATGCTGTAAAGTTCAAATCATTTCCTTCACCCTTCACCCTTCAGCTTGTCTGTCTGTCTGGTAATAATTTTGTGCAATAATTCAACTGTGCAATAATTATTTAATTATTTACACTGTTGTATATATTGTAGTATGATCATAGGCGGATTATGAGACAAAGGGCCCCTGGGCACAGATAGCTACTAAGCCCCCCCCCCCAACCAAAGACAGCAACTTCACACAAAGTTTGTTAGTAGTTATATGAAATAATGGATTACCATCACAGTAAAATTGTCGTAGTAGCTTTACTTCTTGATCTACATAAGGAACAGAAAAAGATCTCTCCATGAATGCATCCGTCTCTCCAAGCCATGTTGACACCTTCAAAACTAATGTTTAGGTTATTATGGGGGAATTTTGGGGCTTTGGTAAATAAATGAATGACAAAGCCCTTCGACTGTGGGGCAGTGAATGTAAAGTTAGTGACAGCATCATCATGTGTCAGGCTCTGGCTCAGGGGCCCCTGAGCTCTTGGGCCCCTGGGCCTGTGCCCGGTCGGCCCATTCAGTAATCCATCCATGAGTATGATGCACATATTTGTACATATTTCTTATTTCTATATTATTATTGTTATATATTGTAGTATAATGCACATATTTGACATATTTCTTATTTTCTTATTTTTCTTATAATTTCTCTATGCTTATATATATTTCTCTTCTAGAATGTGAGCAACTGCAACGTAACCCAATTTCCCCTCGGGGATCAATAAAGTATTTCTGATTCTGATTCTGATTCTGTCTATCGGCAAAACATCTCAGAAACTTTTAAATGAGCTGTAAGTGTCCGTGAACTTGTTTTGAAACGCTGCCACGATTCACACTTCCATGTCAGTATTTTTGGCTGTGAAAAGGAAAGATGTAGAAGATCTCAAGTCTTTAATTGCTGTGTACAAGTGCCTGATCGAAAGAGACTGTGTATTTAACGGTTTCATTCCATAATTACATCTCCACCGTTTGAAAAAAGGGACACCTACCATTACAAAATGATCGATAGCACAAAATTAAAACAAATTATGGCACTTCTTTATGGGGGAGTAGGTAGCTTACATCCTCAGATGACACTTTTACAACACTTTTACTGACTGGATCCGCTATCATTCAGAGATATGGAATGATGAACTAGGAGGAAAATTCCACCCTTGAATACTCTGATACAGTATATATCATCAGCCTGTGATGTTCAATGCATCCCTGGAGTTATTTTGTGATGAAGAGTTTACTTTTTTGGTGAACCCACTTTCCCTCAACCTGCCTCGCCTACTTCTACTTCAGTTAGTGATTTAATACGTTTCCCAGAATGCCTTTTGTCAAGAAGGGGCGTGGACTTGTTGCGTCCAGCTGTTGACTTTAGGTGTTTGGTGAGAGAGCGATAGTGATAGTAAGAGCAGAGCGAGAATTTCCTGTTCCACAAACTGAGTAACGCCCTGTTACTCAAACCCTCAACCTGTCTCTCTGCTGCAGTGCATTCTGGTCTCTCTCCTGCCCCTGTGGGTGGAGAAATTGGTCTCTCTCCTCTTCTACGATGGATTTCTCCCTGTATGATTGGTGAACGTCTCTCGGTGCAAAATGGCGGCTCTAGAAAGAAGAAGCCCTCGCTCTTTGATTCTGAGGGACTGACACCAAAACCTGACGTTTACCGCTGAGGTTTTAGATCAGTGATTCTCAATCTTTTTCATATCAAGGACCCTAATTTAGTCCACATAAGGGCCACAGACCCCCATTTGATGAGATTTTGTCTCTCCGACTCAAATCTGAGAATATTTTTATTGTCAGATATGATTTTGTCCAGAACTCCATGACTGTCTGTATTGATAACAGAGAAACTATGATCAGAACAGTCATTCCTCTACATTCTCTAATTGTGTTAACTTCTTGTAAATTAAATAATGCTGAAGTTTAACAATTCGTGACCTTGGTATTATAAGGTTCTATCTGACCTTTTTGTCAAAACTGAGTTAGTCACATGAACCTATTCTATGAGTGCCTTGACATATGTGTGGTGTTTTTTTTTGAAAATAAGATTTTTGAGTCTGTAATTTCTAAAACAAAAGGACCCATCTCCATTTAACTCAATGGATGCTGAAAACTTTTGAAGCTCAATATCTCAGAACTATCCTGAAGGCAGACAGAACCTTCTAATTCTAAGCTCACAAATTCATAAATTTTCTGGGGACCCCCTGGAACCCTCTCAAGGACCCCTGGTGGTCCCCGGACCCCACGTTGAGAACCAGATCGCTGAAATATCTGGAGGTGACGTCACCTCGTCTACGATTGGCCGGTTATCCACCAAGAAGAAAACACAACAAACTACTGGATGGAGCCGGGAATGCAACATACATCGACAATACCTGTTTTTAAGCGTGTTAAAGTGTTTTAGGGGACTTTACTTTACTTTAAGGAAATTACTTTTTTTTTTTTTACCCAAAGTGGACATATAACATTTAAATGAGCTGTACACTTTGTGGCAGCACTCACCGGCAGAACACGGCCCGTCTGACACCCGGGAGATGAGTCTCTGCTGCTTGCAGGACGCCTGTCGCCTGTAGCATTCGTTCTGGTAGGTGTCTCCATTGGAGCCGCAGACAGGGATGTAGTTTTTGTGGCACTGGAAATCAAACACAGTCGAAAAATAATTACTCTTCAGCCACGCAGTGTGACGGGTCAAAGACTGGACAGGCTCCAGCCGAGTTGATAATTCCCACAGAACACGGACGGGTGCAAAGCCAAGTCTATAGTTAACCAGGGAGCCGGTTAGCAGTCTGTTTGGTTTTCTCCTGTTTTTTCACTCTTATGTATGTAGACTACTTTGAAGAAAACTTTACACAGCACACACACTTTTGTAACTAAGCCATAAGTTGCGGCTTTTATTGGGGGAATGTGCAATATCTTGGTGTAGGGCATCAGGTGTCTTCTTGGTGTGTATGTTCTGGTGTATATGGATCTGTGTGTGTTACTGAATATTAACTGTAGTTTGGATATATTGTGTGTATATGGAGAGGCTGTGAGCTGCTACGTCACCTGTGTTCTCTCGAATGCCCAAGACAAATTTCTCCTAAGGGAGACAATAAAGACTAATCTAAAAAATCGAATCTAAATCTAAAAAAAAGGACATACAAATGCAAATATATAGGAGCTGATATTGGCCTTTTATTAAATATCAGATATCTGCCAGTCATGTCGTCCACCTCTATAAAACCTGCATTAAAATTTGAAAATTTGGTTTCAGAGGCTTTTCCACCCTGACAAGAATGCAGTTCTGGTGGAAACACTGAATACTTGGCATTTTTGGCATAGAAAAGGCCAAATGTAAATGGTTTTGTATATCTGCAAATATCAGATAATATCAGAATATCAGCTTTCAGCAGCTTCAGTGCAAAACATCAAACTATCATCATCAGTATCTGCCTTTAAAAACCCACATCGGTGGAACTAGCACCTCGCCACATCACTGCTGTGCTCTTGATGGCGGTGAAGAACGGCGTCTGTAGGTTTCCTGTGACTGTCGCCCTGCAGGGCACAGCGGCCCACTGAGACAAACTGACAAACTGTAATTTATTCATAGCAGCGGGCGATCCCCACTCCAAACCAAGCAGCCTCCTATAAACACTTGAGTGGGAGTGGAGCGGCCCCATCAGCCTCAGCAGGGCCGCGTGTTTGACCTCGTTGAAGGATCCCAGTTACGCTTTTGAAAATCTACTCATCAAGAGAATTATAGCCCACTAGACTGAGGTGGTGATTTATAACTCACTGGGCAGAGCAAGGCACTAACACTGCAGGGTTAGGGGTTTGACTGCCACCCATATTAACGATGGGTCCACTCATAATTCTGTCAGGAGCTGTGGATGAAACTGTTCACCTATTGGCAGATGTTAAATCAAAGAATACATCAGACAACTTCAGCATTCCACCAACATAAATACCAACAATACAATTAAGATTTGCTTGGTACAAGATTGGGACCTGCACAATAATCTGCAACATTTTCATACAAATAAATATCTGTGTTTGTTCCTCTCTATTTTAAAAATCCTCTGCCGCACAGGAAGTGATGCGTTTTATGTTTCTGGTTTGTTTGGAATACACAGAAGAAGAAGAACTGGGTAGTTAGCATGAGCAGCGATAGCCACCATGGCTGAACAGAAAAGAGAAACTCAAACTGCATCAACAGAAAATCCAAGCTCCGCCCACACTGTTTGATTGACAGGTGATCTGTGGGAAGTGCAGTTACCACTTTAATTAAATGTTACATTTTACATTTGAAGAACCTACCAGACATGACTTATAGCTGCTACAGTAAAGTAAACTTGCAGTAAATCACCAACAAGTACAACAGTAAGTGAAGGGGTCAGATCACAACACCCAGACAACAAGATGACTGAAAACATTCCTGTTTCCCCAGATTATTCAAGCAGCATCAATAATTTAGAGCACTTAAGTTGCCATTTTACACATACTGTAATTAGGAATCTCTGTATATATTCCTCTGAGAAACACATACATGTCTTCCAACTGGTGCAGATTGGGGCTTTCTTAGAGCTGCTCTGGAGGCAGAAATAATCTGATTGGTTGAGTTAAACCTCAGTGGGCGGAGCCAAAGAACCACCGTTTTTCTGGCTAAGTAACATTAGACTGAAGCTCAGTGAAAAAGACAAGAGGTAAGAGAGGAGGAAGCTAATATTATAAGCTTACTCTATTGACTGAAAAAAACAATCTACCATACTAAGTTATCTAGGTTAGCTAGTTAGCTAGCTGACCTTCCAAGTTCAAACTAGCCATACTAGCCTATAGCTATCTACATAAACTAGTTAGCTAACTGCTGACCTTCCAACATCATGAATTCCATGGTCATGAATTAATTAAAAAAAAAAAAAGACTTCATTGTTATTTATATTTTGACCAGAGTTCATTCTTTACCATTCAAGTTTTCCAGTTAGCTAACTTGTACTAAAAACTGTTGTTCTTTGGCTCCGCCCACTGAGATTTAACGCAACCAATGAGATTATTTGTGCCTCCAGAGCAGCTCTGCCTCTGAGAAATGTTTCTTTAACTGAAACTCTAATCTGCCAAACAGCGGACGTGTGGGATGTGAATTGTTTTTAAAGCAAATTTAAGGCGTCAAGGAGACAATAAGCTTTTGGTCACAGAAGTCATCTGAATCATTTACTATGTAGGACACATGAGTTTCTGTGGTCATTCAATTTGTATGAAGGTTAGCACAAAATAACTTGACTTTGCCGTCAGATACGCACCATCCACCGCGGCTGCCAAGGCCACATATCAATGTTAAACAATCCATATTCTGTTAACCGTCCACTCATCAATCATTCAGCGTGAGGGTCTGTCACGAATACCACCTACAAGTGACCCGGGTGTCATGTCAAGTCAGGTTTAAATCTGCAGCCCTTCACCACAGCAGGACCCAAAGGACTTTGCAGAGAACGGGCCTAGCTAGATCTGATCAACAATCAAAATGATGCAACAAAATAAAACACAAGCACAAGACACCAAACAGCATGTCGGAAACAGGCTAGAAACAAATTATTAAACAAATTATTACCTGCAGGACAAAGTTTCTGTTACTGCAAGGACTCATTTGATTGTCTAATGATGGTGAAAAACAAACTATAGACTTGATGTGAAATGTGGAAAAAATGACACATCGACACCTGTCACTCTTAGGGCTCTAACATACTCCACGTAAGGAACGCATGCGCTAATGCGAGTACTCCGCCTACGCAAGCTGTTTGCTGACATAGCAAACGCGCGTAGACCGTGTCACTTGTCACTTGTCACTTGTTATAAATCACTAATCCACAAGGGGAAGCAAAGCCAATCTGATGCTGGAGCGGGGTTTGTAAAAATGGCTGCCGTGGAGGAACTTGTGCTGCTATACATTCTCCATCACCGCAAAAAGAGAGCAATGAAAAGAAGATGGTACATGCGTCTGACAGCCAGCTGTTCTTCCAAATCTGCCGCCACTGACATTTGTTTACACAGGAAATGACTTCTTCATTGGTAGTTCCTCCTTTTGTAGTGATTTTCATTTAGCGTCCCTACCTGACACGCGTGATATTGCAGCAGACGTTTGCGTCGCGTTACAAATTTTTGCCCTACACATTTTGCTATGCAAGGACGCGAGACACGTCCCGTGCGTTGCCCTTTGTGTTGTTGCATGCGTTCCTTACATGGAGTATGTTAGAGCCCTTACTGTTACGCTTTTTCAAATCAATGCGCTTACTCACTTACTCACCTGAGAAGTTGGGTTTGTTTACAGAAGTCTCGTCTTACACGGCACTTTTCACCAATCGCTAAAATCCTACATGGCTACTTATGTTGTTCAGCTGTGAAAGAGTGTTTATCCGCCTGAAAATAGTGTGGAATAAGCTGACCAAGCTTTATCATTCCACAACTCGTCCCCCAAATTAGACGGAGCTACTAAAAGACATCTAAAGTATCTATTGACCTTTTTCACACGGCAGCCATCTTGAACACTCGGGGTGGAAGAGCGAGTTCAGCTCTGTCCCGCTGTTGTGAACCAACATGCATCATACAAACATTGAGCATTTCAGATTCTCCACTGAAAAACATATTAGAAATAAATGGACCTCAAGAATACAGTTCCATGTTCCATTTTAATATATTTGGCCTGTTATTGCTAGCAAGAAGAGGCTAGCCTAGGTAGCTAGTAGCTTACTAACTAGGCTACTAAGCTAGCTAACTAACTTCCCTGCTAAATTCAAGCAGTTGTTGTGGTTGTTCCTGAGATTGCTGCTAATTTGATGACTGTTTGGTCTAAGTGAACTCCTTGCTTATGTGTTGAAGTAACGCTAGTTTATGTATATTTATGCCAATCTTCAGGGTAGAATTTCCCACCCCAAGAGTTCAAAATGGCTGCCATGTGTGAATAAGGTCAATTCTATCTAAAGGTAAAAAATAAAATAATAATTTATAAGGGAGAGAAGCCAATCTGGAAAATGAGACTAACTTTCACCAAAAGCAGAGGAATCCTTCAAGCTCATAGGCCGCACAAAGAAATTGGGAGGGGGGGGGGGGCGGGGAAGAGCTACAGCAGATCCACCAGAGCAGCTTCAAGTGGCAATTGTAAAGTTTCATTCTGCAAAACATCTTTCTGCTCAGACAGCTTTTTCTGTGAAAGGAGCAAAGTCCTGGAACTCCTGATCACTTGAAATCTGCTTCAACACTTTTAAGAAAGTTACCAAATCCTGGTTCATTCAGCAACAAACTTGTACTCATGTCTAGTTTTCTGCAGTTATGTTACTACTAAATGTGTGTTTTATAGTATCTTGTTGTCCTCAGTTCACTTTTTTTTTTTTTTTTTTACCTTGTGCTCTATTGTATCTTGCTGTACTCGGTTTACCTTCTTTTTACCTCACTGTTTTAATCTCTTATTCTCACAAAAGCCCTTCTATGGACGGGTGTTGCAAATTAGCATCCGCTATAAACACTATGATATACTTGCATCGGATAGCTGTTCTCAATTTCTCTATGTATATTGTATCTGTCCCTATCAAATAAACCATAAATAAATAAATAAATAAACATCAGACTTGCTCTCTCTGTGGGATTCTGCCATCATCACACACACACCTGCCGCCCTTCTGTTGCAATTATAGTCACATTAGAGAGAAATATGGCAGCCTTCTAAACTCGCCTCAGAAAAGAAAAACAACTCGGATGAGAAAAAGAACAAACGTGCTCATCAGAGGCTGCCGAGCACATAATTAATGATTTTTTTTTTTTTTTCATTTTCCAGTCAGAAGCGAAGGTATTGATATTCTACCGGTGAGCATGAGGAGGGGATCAAGGTTTGTTTTAGAAAAAAGCAACACATATGAATTTATTATTATTAATAATTTATGTGTCATGTCAACCAAAACAAAGTGAAATCTCTCATAGTGAGTGCTAATCTGCAAAATCATGTTTTTTTTTAAAATTCATTCTCCATCTTTGTCCCTCAGCCTCACTGTGGTGTTTCTGCACTGCACTTCCCACAGATCACCTGTCAATCAAACAGTGTGGGCGGGGCTTGGATTTTCTGTTGCTGCAGTTTGAGTTTCTCTTTTCTCTGTCTGTTCAGCCATGGTGGCTATCGCTGCTCATGCTAACTACCCAGTTCTTCTTCTTCTCCTGTTGATTCCAAACAAAGCGGAAACGTAAAAACGCATCACTTCCTGTGCGGCAGAGGATTTTTCCCAGGAAAGAGCGACCAGACACCGGCTGTTTAGAACAGACAGAGGAGAAGATTTATGAACTGGATATAGGTTGGATCACTGTTGAGTTAGAGCAGACGGACATTTATCCAACATTCACGTATATTTATTTATATGAAAGTGTTGCCGATTATTTCTTTAAATGAATGATTGCAGAGCAGGTGTCTGAATCACTCGTTCATCTGTTCAGGAGGCGAGTTTCAGTCGGAGGTGGATGTTTGATATTCCAACTCTGTCACCCTGGCTATGTAGACGGACGGGAGGAGCCGAATCAGGACGTACAGATGGCAGGTTTATGAGGACCAGAGCTCCTTAAACCCTGCTGAATTTGTTTTAACGTGACTCAGCATCGTTGTCGTGACTAACCAACACTCACACACACTCACACACACACTCACACACACACACACACACACACACACAGACGTACAAACACACAAACCAACACTAGCGACATAATCGGCAAAGATTAGAGAGCATGCAAAGCCACATACAGGCAAAGTTCATATATAAACTAAATTTTTAGCACTATGGAAGATAAATCTATTGGAAACTGTCGAATGCTTTCATCAGATGACTCTTTTAAAGGTATAATATGTAACATTTCCGCATTAAAATATCTAAAAACGACTAGACCTATGTTATATATTTTTTTGAGTTGTGTACTTACATTATCCCAAATGTTTCCAACAATATTCAAACCCAGAGAAATCCATAATTTTATTCAAGGTAACTTAACGTCATATCCCCTTTACCCCCTAACTTCCTGTCAATGGCGTCATATCCCCTTTACCCCCTAACTTCCTGTCATGGCGTCATATCCCCTTTACCCCCTAACTTCCTGTCATGGCGTCATATCCCCTTTACCCCCTAACTTCCTGTCATGGCGTCATATCCCCTTTACCCCCTAACTTCCTGTCATGGCGTCATATCCCCTTTACCCCCTAACTTCCTGTCAATGGCGTCATATATCCCCTTTACCCCCTAACTTCCTGTCATGGCGTCATATATCCCCTTTACCCCCTAACTTCCTGTCATGGCGTCATATATCCCCTTTCCCCCCTAACTTCCTGTCATGGCGTCATATATCCCCTTTACCCCCTAACTTCCTGTCATGGCGTCATATCCCCTTTACCCCCTAACTTCCTGTCATGGCGTCATATCCCCTTTACCCCCTAACTTCCTGTCATGGCCTCATATATCCCCTTTACCCCCTAACTTCCTGTCATGGCGTCATATCCCCTTTACCCCCTAACTTCCTGTCATGGCCTCATATATCCCCTTTACCCCCTAACTTCCTGTCATGGCCTCATATATCCCCTTTACCCCCTAACTTCCTGTCATGGCGTCATATCCCCTTTACCCCCTAACTTCCTGTCATGGCGTCATATATCCCCTTTCCCCCCTAACTTCCTGTCATGACGTCATATATCCCCTTTACCCCCTAACTTCCTGTCATGGCGTCATATATCCCCTTTCCCCCCTAACTTCCTGTCATGGCGTCATACATCCCCTTTACCCCCTAACTTCCTGTCATGGCGTCATATCCCCTTTACCCCCTAACTTCCTGTCATGGCGTCATATCCCCTTTACCCCCCTAACTTCCTGTCATGGCGTCATATATCCCCTTTACCCCCTAACTTCCTGTCATGGCGTCATATATCCCCTTTACCCCTAACTTCCTGTCATGGCGTCATATCCCCTTTACCCCCTAACTTCCTGTCATGGCGTCATATCCCCTTTACCCCCTAACTTCCTGTCATGGCGTCATATCCCCTTTACCCCCTAACTTCCTGTCACGGCGTCATATCCCCTTTACTCCCTAACTTCCTGTCACGGCGTCATATATCCCCTTTCCCCCCTAACTTCCTGTCACGGCGTCATATATCCCCTTTACCCCCTGACTTCCTGTCATGGTGTCATATCCCCTTTACCCCCTAACTTCCTGTCATGGCGTCATATCCCCTTTACCCCCTAACTTCCTGTCATGGCGTCATATATCCCCTTTACCCCCTAACTTCCTGTCAGTGGCGTCATATCCCCTTTCCCCCCTAACTTCCTGTCATGGCGTCATATCCCCTTTACCCCCTAACTTCCTGTCAATGGCATCATATCCCCTTTACCCCCTAACTTCCTGTCATGGCGTCATATCCCCTTTACCCCCTAACTTCCTGTCAATGGCATCATATCCCCTTTACCCCCTAACTTCCTGTCATGGCGTCATATCCCCTTTACCCCCCTAACTTCCTGTCATGGCGTCATATATCCCCTTTCCCCTCTAACTTCCTGTCATGGCGTCATATCCCCTTTACCCCCCTAACTTCCTGTCATGATGTCATATCCCCTTTACCCCCTAACTTCCTGTCATGGCGTCATATCCCCTTTACCCCCTAACTTCCGGGGAAACACGGGAAACACCAGATGATCCGTCAGAGAGTGAGGAAGGAAGTCGTCCAGCTAGCTAGCTAGCCGCTCTAGCCGCTCTGTTGTTTTTTTCATTCTGTTGTTTTTATCGCTCACTCCTGACGGATCACGATTATTCCTTAAAAAAAACTCCCATGATCCCACGCTGCTTCACGACGTCATCAAACTACGTCTTTTGTTATTGTTTTGATTCAGAGACCCCTAGAGATGACAGACTGTGTGTTTAATACCACACCACTGTTTCTCCTCTCTGTCTCTCTCCCTTGTTTTCCTCCTCTCTCCTGATTATCTCCGTCTCATTACGAGCTTTCGGTTGCTGTTGGTTTGTGGTTTCTGTGTGCGTCTAAACATCGGGTCTGAGGAGAGGAACAGAGACTCTCGCTCTCCAGAGGAACTGAAGTGCTGAACGAGAGCGTTTGATACTGCGCCTGTCTCGTTACTAAATAGCTGCCTGTGTCTTCGGGTGCGTACTGTAGATTCAGAAGAGTCTCACACACAGACATCAGATGACAGACAAGCTGGTTTGCTAGGGCATGGAAAGCCTCAAAAGACGAAATCAGAGGGCTGATACAGCAAGAAGTTTTTTTAAACCCCTTGAACTTTACCCTTAAATTTCCCCTTAAGTAGCTTCAAAGTTAGAATTTTTTTTTATAGACTGTACATCAATGTCACAAGCTACAGCTGCTGATACTGAGTGAAATATTCAAATCCAAGACACCATTTTTATCGCTGCTCCAGTACATCAAATGGAAAAAAACAGTCTTTTGCATCATTTTTTTAAACAGAGAATACCAACTTCTGCCCTCCGATAGGCGATTTAGAGTCCCTCAATTTAAACGCAACAGACTGAAGAATTCTTTTATTCATCAGTCCATCCTGTTGCTAAACCAAAATCAGTGTGCTGCCAACTGAGATCTGAATCCAGAGGATATAATGTGATATGTATGATTATCATGATTGTTTCATGTGTTTTGTACGTCTATGAAAAGTGTCATATGTGTAACTGTATGTTTAATCTGTGTGTTAATCTCTTGAACGGAATTGCCTAAGGATGCAAAATGAATTTCAGTGTAAACTGACAATAAAGTTGTATTGTATCGTATCGTATTGTATTTTCTACACATTTCACTGTAATTCAGCCTGACATGTTTGGTGTCTTTGGAGACCTTTGGAAATCTTGACAAGAATTTTAAATAAAGTTATGTGGGTTTGAAAGATGGGACCAGCGGGGTGAAAGCGGTTAATAAGACGTGGTGCAAAAAAGTTCTCAAAAAGTGTAAAATAGTGAAGATTAATTACAGCTTCAGCCCATCAGGCCATCATCAGTGCAAACATCTTTCTCCACTCCCCTCATTTTTATATCCTGTCAGATATCAAATCCTCTGTCAGCTCAAGAGGACGAAACCCGGGTGAATAAAGGCTAAAAATTAAAGGGAAAAAAAACAAAGATGGCAACACGCCTCCTCCTCCCCGCACCTGAAACTGGCAGACACATTTGAGCTGAGCTCCGTCGTCTCGGCAGACGCCTCCGAATCGACAGGTGGAGTCGTCACAAACCCTCAGGTCGCTCTTCTTCTCCGACAGATCTGCAGCGACAGAGAGACGACAAGAGGGAGGGTTAGTTACACAGAAGGAGAGACTGACACAACCCGATCTCACACCAGTACATGAAATGAGACTTGTTAACACCAGATTACGTGTTGGTGGCTCATAAAGTGTAAAGCGGGTACATGAAGGAGACACGACTATAACCAGGCAGCAGAGTCTCAGTGCAGCAGCTCAGTGACCGGAGTTCAATTCCCAGCTTGTAGGAAGATAATTCCTACCGTGAGTCAAATTTATATTTTTAGATCAAGTTTTTCGTATTTAACCGACCAAAGCCTTTGCCAAACCTTAACCAAGTTGTTTTAGTTGCCTAAACTGAACCGTAAAGCCAACCTTCCAACGTCATTTTCACATTTTCACAGCACCTAAATCTGCGTTTCACAGTTTGTGCTCATTTCATAACTTTTAGACAGTATGGAATGCCATTTAATAAATAAATATGCCTATGAAATAAATAAATATGGCTATGAAATAAATCCTGAAATAAATAAATGAGGCAATAAATATATAAATATATAAATAAATGTAAATATAAATATATAAATGAGTCAATATAGTTAAATAAATAAATAAATAGGTTTTTGTTTCAAAATGACGTTTTTCAAAGGACTACTTTTATTTATTTCAGGGGACTTTTATTTCCTAATGCCTCGGTTGCGGGCCATAACATTAACACATTTCCTGTTCCTTTGACACAAAATGCATTCAGTGAACACATTTTAAAAACTCTTCAATTTCCTTTACACACAAGCTCAACCAAGACCAAAACTATGGATTTTTACTGCCAAATTTACAAATGCTTGCACACTGTATGTCAGAACAGATAACCTCATGTTCTAACCCTAACTTATAGGCTAAAGTTGAAGTGAACAGCAATTCACATTGTATATTGAAACACAAATATATGTCCTATATTTCTTTTTCTTGCTATTGAGAAACAGCTGATTGAAGTTATGCAAATAGACCAATCACAGCTGATTCCCGTCTCAGGTGGAGACATACCCAGGTGTTCAGGTTCTTTCAGTTGCATGACCATATACTGTAAACTGCTGCTAAATTGTGTTTGTCTACTCTGCCAGCCACTCTGGCAGCTAACCAACACTCAGTTTATTTAAAAAGAAAATTCTAGTTGGTTGGTAAAATAATGAAAGTGACAGATGAATTTTTGTTTCTGCTGGTCAGGAAAATAGTAGTTTCTTGGCAGGATTGCAGCCCATAATCCATGTATTTATTTATTTATCTATTTATTTATTTATTTCTTACCCATAACAGCTCACTGACTGTAAACTGGACTGAATAAGAACGTGTCAATATGCATTTCTATGGAATTATCTATGGACAAACTGTATTGCAGCTATTGGTCATAATAATTGGTCCTCATTATGTATCACCTAAAGGTCCCACATTAGAGGAATTAAAATTTTCCTCCATTTATATACATATTTGCTCATATTTCATCCTTTTTCCAGTCGGTTTCAGACAAACTCAGTCCTGATTGGCTCCCTCACTAAAGAATGACTGAAATCCGTCCAATCAGGGTCCAGTCTGCAGCATTTGAACTGAAAGCGTCCACTCAGCAGGTTTACCTCATTTGAATTAGAGGAGCCGCTGCTGTCGGCCAATCAGGAGCCAGTACTGTGACGACTCAGTCTTCACATCCATTCAGTTTAACTCACTCAGTTCAACTTTGAACTAAACTACATTTATCTGCAGAACATCAGAAGAACATTATTCTGATCCTGAGACAGAGGGGATTTAGAAACTGAATCATTAAAACTGAATAATATGGAACCTTTAAAATCACCAGCTGGTCTGTAACAGCCAACCGGGAAACAGAAGCTGTTGACAACCTGCTTTAAACTGCTTAAACCTTCTGTTTAGCTTCTTCCCCTCGTCTTAATCTGACTACAGTCTCACACTTGTAAAGCTATCTGAAGACTAAATCCTGAAACCTGGATCCTGTGAAACCTTCAGTCTGCAGGCCGAACCGCGCTGCCTCCTCCTCCTCCTCCTCCTCCTCCTCCTCTCTCCTCCACAGCCTCCGCTACATGAAGACCTTCAGAGTCATCTCTCTTCCCTCTAATGACAGGCCTCCTGACTCAGAAATGTGCGGCCGACTTAAATTAGCCGCGTTTTCATCGAGATAAAAGCCAGGGATTCCTGCCTCCTCATGCTAAAAACAGGAGGTGGGGGGAGGGGGGGTGAAGTGTCACAGACCACAGCTGAGTGGGCTTTGAAGAGCCTTGTAATGGCCTGTAATTACTGTTTGTGGACCTACTCCTAAAAATGGCCGCCACATCGCTAACAACTAGCCGCAATAACCAGACTCTGTTTTCCTGGGAGAGAGAGCGAGCTTTCAGCCTGGAGAAGGTAAAACCAGAGAGCTTCAAACACGGAGCGTGAGCCTTCATTCACACTCCTGTTATTTCTAAATTCAAATGAGCAAAGTAATAGTGAAATGAAACTATTCCTTGTGTTGCTGGGGACCCCTGGGGAACCCCCTGAAGGACCCCTGGTGGTCCCCAGACCCATATGTGGGAACCACTGCCTCATACCTCAGAGAACTGAAATTTTATGAGGTATTATGGCAGTGGTGTTGAGGACTTAAAGGGGAACACCACCTATTTTAAGACTTCACATATGTTCTTCCTGTGTGCCAGGACAGTTCAGTCAACACTTGTGAACTGACCATTGTACTGAATGTGATGTAAAATCTGGCTCTGCTCCATAGACAATGAATGGGACTCTGACTTTGTTTACCCATAAAACTTTTGTGTGAGTTCTTACTCCTAAATGAGGTTTACATTCTGGTTCATACCTGTCAGCAACGCTAGAATATAAAGTTAATTTTGGTGTGGCGTCTTTTTGCGACCAATCCAACAAAAACAACAAAATTGTACTGGTTACTAGCACTAGATACATAATATAACAAATAAAACATTTTGGGCAGGATGTGGAGCGATTTAATGAAGGCCATAGCTGGCAACAGGAAGTTGTAATGCAGTCTGTCAAAGTCTGTCACATTAACTGAGCAGATGAGTCTGTTAGCAAACTGTCAGAACTCAACTGGAAGCTAACGTTAGCGACGAGGCTAACGTAGCTTCATCACAGACTGGACTTCTCTCTCTAGCTCTTCTAGTCAGCATTAGCATGTTAGCAATCCATGGCAGCAAGGAGACAGAGAAGCTGCTTTGGTTCTTGCTGTAAAACCTCTCAGCTCAGTGACTTGCTGCGAGTCGCTTTATACAGAAGCTAGTCCAACGGGTCACAGCAAGATGGCCGCCGCTCTGACCGACCTGGAACATTGATTTGAATGGAAATAACCGTTCTATCCATCCAAGTTCTGTGGTTTCATCATATATCAAATTAATCCATCCAGTATCGTCGTGTAGAACCTTACAGATATTGTGTACAGTGGATTTATTTCATACAGTGAGTGTTTGACCGTGAGAAGCCAGGAAAACCAAACCAGAGCAGCCGCTCTCACTCCAGCGTCAGCCTCGATAAGGTGAACGCAGTTTTCCTAAGAAGGTATTATTGGTGCCATGGGGCCCAAATAGACTTTTTCCCATAGAAATACATGGGAAAAGAAACACCTGTAAAATGTGAAATTTTTCTGGGTATCGTACAAAGTCAAAACGGAGTCTTTGAAATTATCAATTTTTAAATCATTGGGTTAATTTTTCTTTGGAAGCCACCAAGAGCCGTATAAATCTGTATTTTCTGGAGCTCCTGAACACGCCTCTAGGCCACGGGAACGCTCCGTATAGAAGAGTTTGAGAAGGTGTAACTGTTGTGTTGTGTTTGTGGGAGAGGAAAAAAATTCTTCAAGTTTGCAACTCCTAAAGCATTTTTCTCTGTGACTTCAAATGTACTGATACACATGTGTGACTATTTTCTACAAACTACAAATTTCACTGTCACAGGTGCTCAGTTGTTTTGCTCCAATAAATACCTTCACATTTTCCACGGCTGTTGCCCTTTAGCCGCCGCTCTGCTATCGCTCAGCGCTCGCTCCCCGGAGAAATGTCAACCTTTCCCCCCCCACGCCCGAATCTCAGCTGATCCCAGCCCGGCAGCCATAGCACCGACAGCCCCGGCTCAGACCGGGGCACAACCAGACTGACAGAGTTTACCGTGTGTGGGGGGCGAGAGGGCGAGTGCCCTTGAGCAAGGCACTTGTAAACAGTCGCAAATATGCCTACTGTGCTTTTGGAACATTGTTTGGTTGCAGTGACAGATTGGGTCACTGGGTGGCGCTCCTTGGTTTTACTGAGAGTTACAGTCACAGTTTGAGTACTACTCCTGGGGTGCATCCCAAGTCTCTTATTTGATATTTCCTCACTCCTCGATCCTCGCTTGAACCGGAAGTCGTTCTGGTTCGTCATTTTGAAGGTCGTCCCAAAGCTCTTATTTCTGCTCCGAGGATCGAGGATCGAGGAGCGAGGAGGGATCTCTGAGGAGCTATGAGCGAGGAGACACGAGAGCAGCCTTCCCGGAAGACTTTCAGCTGAACGCCATGACGTCAATTCTCCGCCCCTACATCTGGCAAATTTGAACGAGATGGCAGAGAAACAGTACCAGTGTAAATGCCCGTTATTTATGCTTTTTGATATATAACATTAATGCAAGAACATGGGGAACCTAAATTACGTTTATTTAATCCACAACCCGTTTTGTCATGCAGAAACGGACGTTGCTTCACATGACGCTTCAGAGGAAAGGACGTCTCATTTCTCTAAAAACATATTTCCTTGTTTCCTCTCTCCTTGCATGGTTTCCTTGCGTCTCTCCATGCATCCTCGGTGGGAGGGACTAAGACGCAAGGAAAAGACGCAAGTGAGGGAAACGTGGATGCAATTTAAGAGACTTGGGATGCGCCCCCAGTCTGTCTCCCGACGAGTAGCTTGTCTCTTCAGTAACTATTTGGTACGTGTTAAACTATATCAATCTACATGTATGTTGAGAGATTATAGTGCCGTAGAGACCAGGCATTGTATGGTCGACAAGTACAGGTGAATAAAGTGGTCCATGTGTGAAATCCCAACACTGACGTCGTCTGGCTCTGTCATGCTGTCTTGGAGCAACCTAAAGCGAATGTAAGCTAAAACACGACCAAGAACGTTACACACCGAACCCCACCCTGCTCACTGACTGTAACGGTGCGTTCATGTGCTGGCGGGAAGGTCCGACATCCGGGACTTCTAAGTCGGCCGCTAAACACACGTTGCTTTCATGTGCCGTTTGTTTGGAAAATCAAACCTGGCAGACGAACAATAAACAAACATGGCCGTCCTGCAGCTAAACAAGCTAATTAGACAAACTTAATTGAAACTAATGTTAGGTTTTAGTCTGGATGACTTCAGTCTTGAAATAAAGTCTGTGTTTTCTTACTGTTGACTCACAAAACGTTGATTTTTTCGCCTCGTTGAGAAAGTTAAAGGTCACCAGTGCGTCATAACTGGGAAACAGAGCTGGGTGTAATGGCTGAGTTTCCGACTTAATCATCCGACTAAATGCTGCTTCCATCCCAACAAGAATACAATTCTGGGGAAAACACAAAATATTTTGGAATATTTTGGCATGAAAATCAACTTTAAAGATGTTAAATATTGGCACAAAACATCAGCTGCACAAAATACTGCATCTGTATAGAGATCCTAAGCCCCTCGCCTTCCAGTGGACCACCATGGGACCTTATTTTGTAAAGAATATGTACGGTAGTCAACGGCGAGAGACAAATAATTGTTTGATCCCGTTTGAATTGTGCCATGAATTACACATATGATGTTTTGTCAATTTAAAAGATAATTTTGCAAGTCAAGAAAGTCGTAGTTTGTCATAAAACTGTTGAAGTATCAGACTGTGAAAACACGTAATTAGAAAGACTTCACACCCAAAAGTGGCCTAAGTGACGTCATCACTTTCTCTCTCCACAAGCTGCCCAGAGCCTGAAGCTCAGTCCCTCTCAGACAGCAGGAGTATTATACACAACCTGGAAGGTAGACAGGAAGAACGGATTTAAACTGCTTTAGGATAGTTTCAGTACAGTGGGGGCTAACGTTAACGCCATGCTGTGTGTTTCCTATGTTTCCTTCATGTTGGTGTCGGTGAGACAGAGATGTAGTTCACTGAGCCTGAAACACTAAACTAAACGTTACTTTACTGTTTTATGACAAACTGCCACTTTCTTGACTTGCAAAATTATCTTTTAAATTGACAAAACATCAAATGTGTAATTCATGGCACAATTCAAACAGGATCAAACAATTATTTGTCTCTCGCCGTTGACTACCGTACATATTTTTTACAAAATAAGGTCCCATGGGGGGCAGGAAGGGGCGGGGCTTAGGCTCTCTATCGGCCTTGAAAACCCCGCCGACCCCTAACCGCCCTGCTTTCCCTCTGCAGGCCACCGGGGCTTTCATGGCTAATTAAGTCAGACCAGCAGCCCCATCCATCAGGAAACACACAGCCTGGGAGGGTGAGGGTCGAGGGGCAACGTGTGTGTGTGTGTGTGTGTGTGTGTGTGAGAGAGAGAGAGAGAGAGAGAGAGAGGACAGAGGTGTTAAAGTGTTTGGAGTGTCTGTTGCAGGTCTGTTTGCTGGGAGTTTTCAGAAAGCCTTTCTATAAATTTTAATACCCAAACAATTTGGGATTATGTTGAATTTTGAACACAAACCAGAAGAGTTTAACTCGAGCCGAACAGCGAATGGAAATGCAAATGAAACTTCTCCACTGTGGTCCGGACCGGAGAGAACAAGCTGCAGCGTGTGACTGTCTTATCTGAACAGAGAGCCGCTCGTCGGTGTTAATATATTTATGTGTGTGTGTGTGTGTGTGTGTGTGTGTGTGTGTGTGTGTGTGTGTGTTTGCGGCCGACCCTGCTGTGTTTTGTTCTGATTCCTCGCCCTCATACATTTTACAACAGAGACGGGGATTTGAAATGCACATAATTCCCTCTTTTGGATCGGAGCAGAACTAAAGAACCTGGCGGAGCGTGGCAGTCGCGGCCCGGAGGCGCATCGACCCCCCGAATCCCCCGAGCCGGACCGGGCGTCACGCCCCCCCCGAGCCGCCGCTCTCCTGGGTCGTTATCTGATGCCCCCCCCCAACCCCCCCTTCTACCCTGACTCCAGGCTAGCTACACGTCAATACCTCATCTTCTGTCTGGCACTCTGAGGCCGACTGCACCCCGCTGGAGCGGCCTGGCTCTCCAAATCCCTTTAACCCTTTCACCGCCGCAGCCCGGTGACACTCTGAGCGCCAACAGGAAACAACAGGAGTCACTTTACATTTTACGAGCCGCTCAGCTGCTGCCTCTCGCTCATTCACAGAGACTCACAGGGAGCTCAGCAGCAGAATAAGCTTCGATTCCAAGATCTGCATCATTACAGCAGCCGATAAAGACTCAGAATCAGCTTTACTGGACTGTTAAGTTTGCAAATGCTCATTAAGTCACATTAAACAAACACAACACAAGTTTGTAGTATATAGAATTAAATAGAAACAGAAATTGGTAACACTTTACAATAAGGGTCACTAAGTTAAGGGTTAGTTAATGCTTAATAAGCATTAACTAACCCTTAATTAACAGTTAACTAATGTGTAATTTACTAATGGTGTTCATGTTAACTAAGGTATTAATTTATACATTATTTAATAGTTTATAAACATGACTATTAAATAATGTATAAATTAATACCTTAGTTAACATGAACACCATTAGTAAATGATTACCAGACACATTAGTTAACTGTTAATTAAGGGTTAGTTAATGCTTATTAAGCATTAACTAACCCTTAACTTAGTGACCCTTATTGTAAAGTGTTACCCAGAAATTTAAGAAATATGTTTCTTTTCCATATAATATGTGCATGGCCTGACTGACTGCACTGATAGGAAGTTAGTTATAGAAATAATACACATAGATATACAGATCTATATAAGTGGTTCAAAACCCTTAAAATGAAGCAATGCTCCTTCAACTAAATCCACCAGAAGAGACATTTTAAAGGAGGTGACATCATATATCACATATCCAGATATTTCCGGCAGCTACAGTGAAGTTTGATATGAGAAAATGTTTCAGGATGTAAAACATCAGCGGTAAACGTCAGGTTTTTGGTGTCAGTCCCTCAGAATCAAAGAGCGAGGGTTTCTTCTTTCTAGAGCCGCCATTTTGCACCGAGAGACGTTCAACAATCGTACAGGGAGAGATCCATCGGAGAAGAGGAGAGAGACCAGTTTCTCCACCCACAGGAGCAGGAGAGAGACCAGAATGCAACGCAGCCACAGCGTCCATCTTTATGGATCTGTCTTGTGAAACTGGAACTGCTACTACTTTTTCTCGACTGGAAAAACTTAATACGCTTACTATCGCTATCCAGGGGGGTTGTGGAAAGGCATTCTGGGAAACGTAGGAAATCACTAACTGCAGTAGAAGCAGACGAGGCAGGTTTGAGGGAAAGCGGGTTCGCCAAAAAAAAAAGTAAACCACAACACTTCATCACAAAATAACTCCTGGACTGTGTTGAACATCACAGACTGATGATGCGTTAACAGGCTTTCTGAGGATGGATTTCTCCTTTAAAAAGACGGAGTTTAAAGCCTTGAGACGAGGGAGAAATGGATTGTGGGAAAAGCGGGTTTGACTCCGTGATGGGAGTGAAGGGTTTCCTAATATTTTCAAACACCGATTGCATATTTCAGATGTACAACAAAAGCCACCGGAGAGCGTTCGCGGGGCTTGACGCAGCCGCGGTCCGCTCTGAATATTTATCGTCGTTGCGTATTGACGATTCGGAGGCGATAGATCACCGGCGATCGGATCCTATCAAACAGGAAGTGCGTTGTGCGGCGTGGCGTCTCATCTCAGCAGCGTGTAATCAGTGGAAACACAGCCAGCCGTTCACCTCCGCTCCACCGCTGTCAACAAACCATTTCAAAGGAAGACCTTGGGTGTTTGACATCGACTTGAAAGTTTGGTCTGTGTCTGTTATTTCCTGTTTTCAAAAGAGAGACAGCGGCTTTCATGTGGCAGCCATGCACACACACACACACACACACACACACACACACACACACACACACACACAAACAATAGGACCGTCTCCAGAGAAGTTTTCATTTCATAGCGAAGTGCAACCTTCTCAAGGACTGCTGTGGCATATTGATTTTTGTTCTAAATGCAGAGAATACATCCTCTGAGGAGATGGGAAACATGAGAGGGAGGCGGCGTGAGATTCATGTAAAATATCAACATCAGTAGGCCTAATGCATTATGGGACTTAAAGGTCTGCTCCATCGGAAAAACACACAATTTTCCAGCTTTCATGTGTGGTTCTGAGGCGTTTGGGCTGTAAATCTGCCTGAATTAATTTTGTTATATTCTAAATAAATCTTCACCTTCATGTTCACCTTCACTCAGTTTAACCAATTCAACTTCTAACTAAACATCATGAAGATCATTGCTGAACCAGAGGAGATTTGAGACAAAAATCACGAAAAATGAACAATATGGGAGCTTTAAAATCACCAACCCAAAGCTCTGTGTCACTCTGGTAGAGTCTTGGGTCGTGTCTCTTCCTCCATGATAAAACCCCAAAATCAGTGATTCTGTGATCTGTTGCTCCGGTAGAGCAGACTGGAGAATTGTGTTGTTTTTCTCTCTCCATTCACTGTCATTGTCTGGAGGAACAGACTGAAAATCACTTCTAGCACATAAAGGAACGCCGACAAAGCAGATTCTGACAATATATAAAAAACTAGTCCTGCTGCTGAATTGTTTTGAAGGGAATGTCTTTCTTTATGTTTATTAAACCTTTCAGTCTGAACAAGTGGAACACCGAAATCCGGTCGGAGGAAACCTATGATGATGGAACCAAGAAATACCTTTACCAATAATTGTAAATAGGTGAAAAAAGGTGTGAGACAAGAGTTTGACAAAGCAGATTCTGACAATATATAAAGAAGACTAGGTCAAAACCTAGTGTATGGCTGGAGTGTGCCGCGTGCCACGGCCGACCAATGGTGTAACTAACTCTGCTGTAGACTGTTAATATACAGAGTAATAGTCCATACATCCATACTGATCTCCGTTCCAGTCTCCTCTCTCCACCGCGCCCACCGGGAACAAAACGAACCGTGGCCCCGGGAAACTTCGGGAAGGTCGGCAGTAAGCCCTCGGCACCGAAACCTCCATGCTTGTTTGTGTCTGTCTCTCCCCCGACAGAACAGAGGGGCTTCAGGTGGACTGAGCTCGCGCATATGCATCGACATAAACGGTGATATGATATAATTGTATAGATTCTACTTTAGCTTCAGCTTACATGCATGATATTGGTCAGCCTGCTTACTGTGTGGGAGAAACGGGCTCCTGATCTCAGCGGAGGAACTAGACGGCGGAGAAAATTAAATTTACATTTCTGGCTCTGTGATCCTATGACAGTGACAGACATGCTCCAGCCAAAAACTAGTCTCTCTCACTTTTTGGGGTTTGGGGATTACATTTAATTGGGGGTTACATCATGTCCAGGAAGCTACACAACCAAAGTTCAGCATCAGTTTAACAGCCAATCAGAGCGCTTGGGGAGGCGGTCTGAACTGTTTGAACCGTCTGTTTAGCTTCTTCCCCTCGTCTTCATCCAACTGTGGTTTCACACTTCAGGCTTCCTGCTGCGTCGCCTAATTACTTCATCTGAACTACAGAGTCAGGCTCCACCTGCTGCCACACACACACACACACACACACACACACACACACTCACACTCACACACACACACACACACAGACAGACAGGATTTCATTGCTGTGTTTGCTGCTCGGATGACTGCCTGACTTCCTGGATGACTTCCTTGAGGGTTTTAACTTTCCCCTTCTCCTGACACACACACACACACACACACACACACACACACACACACACACACACATGCACCAACACACAAAGACACACACACACATTCATGCACCAAAACAAAGATACACACAAACATACATACACACACACACAGACAGACAGAAAGGCACAGATATACACACACACATTGCCGCACACTGCCACACATGTATACACCCATAGTGACACACACACACACACACATACACAAACACAGATCCTCACACACACACACACACACACACACTCAAAAATACAGACAGAAAGACACACACACTAAGACCCACACTGGTCCTCACACAAACACAGATCCTCACACACACACACACGTTTATGCAACCATAATGACACACACACACCCACACACACACACACACATGTTTATGCAACCATAATGACACACACACAAACACGTTTATGCAACCATAATGACACACACACACGCACACACACATACACAAACACAGATCCTCACACACACACACACACACACACACACACACTCAAAAATACAGACAGAAAGACGCACACACTAAAAGACCCACACTGGTCCTCACACACAAACACAGATGCTCACACACACACACACACACACACGTTTATGCAACCATAATGACACACACTCACACACACACACACACACACACACACACACACACACACACACACACACAATCGAACCCGTCGGCTCATGCTCAGAGCATCTGTCTGTATGTCTGTTGTTCTGCCAACAGAGCTGGTGGAGGCCGGCGGCGGCGGTGGGGTGTGTGTGTGTGTGTGTGTGTGTGTGTGTGTGTGTGTGTCTGTGTGTGTGTGTGTGTGTGTGTGTCCCCGGTCACATCCGCTCCGCCACGCCTCCCACAGCAGAACAGCTGCCCTCCTCCTCTCTGTCTGACAAATGTGTTGAAATGCGAGGTGGAGCTCGGCGAGGCGTTCAGGGACCGCGGGGGGGGGGGGGTGGGCGGGAACTTTATCTTTCACTGACACCGTTTTAATGAATTGATCTAGCGAGGGGTTCGCTGTGCCCGGAAACGTTTGGAATCGTTTGTGTGTTAGCGTACGGTTAGCTAGCTCTGTCCGCATGCTAACGCTTTAGCATCCAGCATGTTAGCGTTAGCCTAAGAAATGACTCTGAGGCTGACGGTTTGTTTATTTTAATGACACATGTTTAAACCTACAAGGCTTGTTTAGTGGATTGGTAAAACAGACATAAAATGTGACAAAAAGAAGATCTGTCTTCCCGCGAGACTTTGAGCGTAACTTGTTTTGTTTACACACCAAAGGAGCGAAGTTAGTGTGGGAGAAAAACCTTCAGCTGGGCCAAAATGTCTTCAGGTCCTCTGCCACACT